>NC_060182.1:79382595-79682595 GCF_021184085.1 Oncorhynchus gorbuscha
GGTGTCTTTTATACTGATAACAAGTTCAAACAGGTGCCTTTAATACACGTAACGAGTGGAGGACAGAGGAGCTTCTTAAAGAAGAAGTTACAGGTCTGTGAGAGACAGAAATCTTGCTTGTTTGTAGGTGACCAAATAGTTATTTTCCACCGTAATTTGCAAATAAATTCATAAAAAATCCTACAATGTGATTTTCTGGATTTTTTTTCTCATTTTGTCTGTCATAGTTGAAGTTTACCTATGATGAAAATTACAGGCCTCTCATCTTTTTAAGTGGGAGAACTTGCACAATTGGTGGCTGACTAAATACTTTTTTGCCCCACTGTAACTGTCGATATAACAGCAGTCAAAAATAGTCAATTATTTATACGTCGGATACCATGGCGAATTTGTTTCTTTGTCATCAAATTGGAGGTAACACATGATCTCTCTGAAGCGATCCTGTGATATGGTTTCTCCAAAGACAACTAACTATACCATATACACACACTTTCCACCGAATGCTCCATGAATATACAGGATTGAAATGAACGCTTCCAGCTCATCAATAGACAGATCCCCAGCAGTGTGTCCTTGACCGTTTGCGCCTTAGGCACAGTACAGCCCTGAATTCTGTAGCATGTCACATAAACAACGGAAGCTAGTGAGTGTTGTTTTTTGCATGAGATGTAGGGCCTGCTCTCTCAGTGGAGACATTTATTGCTGAAAATCAGCCAATAGCATTGTCACCGGCTTGTTCTAACTAAATGGCGCTGTCCCTTCCTCTCTCCTGTCTCCCATTTAATTTGGTGCTGAGGCTCAGAATCAGAAGAACTCATTTCTCCCCATCATACTTTATTTACTTAATTTATTTAATCTGTTGTTACTGTATATATGTGCAAAATTAGTTTTGGTTTAGTTTAGGTTCAGTTTCGAGGCAATTATTGTGATGATTATCAACTGTGCACGGGAGAAGGAGGAGCATAGGTCCTACTGTCAGATGGAGGAGCAACAGGGAAACCATAAAACACATGACAACAACAACGGCATTGTGTTATATAGACTTATTTACGAAAGGTCAAGGATAAAGAGGGGACTTAATTAATGACTTAATTGCAAAACAATTAAATTCCTTAGCAGTCAAAATGACTGCTTTGGTGGTTAAATTGTTAAGAATGTATTTGGTGCCACATATGAGGGCAGTTACTTACATGTTGGTGACCCGTGTGAGGAGGATTTTCTGCTGTACTTTTCTTTGGAGCCTGCAATAATACTACCAAAATGATTATTCATATCCTATTTGTACCATTCATTGAACCAATATTTTCCATAATTGAATACTATTACAGATTTAGAGTTCACCTTCTGTATCAGAATAGTGTAATACATGAAATCCCTTACAAAAACAACCGTTAAGATGTATTGTGGGCCAAAATAATAAGGAGTGCTTGGGTTTGGAGGGCTCATTGAACCTTTGAAATATATTTATTGCAAGGCAAGAGCTTTCCTTGGAGTGCAACATATTTAAAATAAATCATATTTTTCTGTGCTCCTGGATGATTTATGGTTTTACTTAAACTATCTATTACAATTCAATGACTGACCATCTTCCAATGGAGCAGCTCCAGCAGCACAGCAATTCATGGTTTCCTTTATCCGTCACAAATAGAGCAGTGTGATCTCACTTGAATACATTTTTTACGCATTTCAGGGAAAACTTCACTCATGGGGAAGACAAGTTGTGTTGCAGTCTGGCAAATAAGATAACGTATGAATCTAAACGTGCTCCTAACATAAGCCAAATCTTAGCCCAACACAATAATGACTAATCACATTACTTTCATTGGGACAACATTTTTCATACAGATAGGCTTGACTGTTTAACTATTGCTGTCAGTGCTAAGGCAAAGAAAAGTACAATCTGCAAAATGTACAACTGTCATTCTGTATGTTGTGATGGTAATTTTGTCATCCTAACCTCATATTTGTGTGTCAGACTAACGTGTTTACATTTACATTTAAGTCATTTAGCAGTTTAAATCACTGGATAAGTTGCGAGAGGAATATGAAGTGGAGTAAATGTCAGTCAGTCAGTGAATGTGAGAAACACGCAGGTGAGTTTCATGGTGGAGGTAATGTGGATCACTGGCGAGGCACCATGTATATTTATGACTTGCTAATGAGCCACAACTGACCCAAGCTGGGTGCTGAGTGACTTTAGCTGAGTGGCAGGCAGCACTTCACCCCCAGCACGCTGCCTCTGTGTGTGTGTGTGTGTGTGTGTGTGTGTGTGTGTGTGTGTGTGTGTGTGTGTGTGTGTGTGTGTGTGTGTGTGTGTGTGTGTGTGTGTGTGTGTGTGTGTGTGTGTGTGTGTGTGTGTGTGTGTGTGTGTGTGTGTGTGTGTGTGTGTGTGTGTCTGCATATATGAAATGGTTCATATGCTGTAATGTCATTGACTGTATTTGGAAACATTTATCAATCGTGTTTAGAACTTTATCATCTAAATGTTTTAGTATTGCATTTACTGTAATGTAATAACACTTACGTCAACTGCATAAGTTTTTCTATATGTATATATTCTGTAAAGTATCTCTATTTACAGATATCTGGCGTTGGTGTTTACCCTTTTCATAAGTGACGTGTGAGTCCAGTAAAACTGGGTCAAATTTTTTTTCCCCTATCAGTTGCCTTAAGACAGTTCAAATCAAATCAAATAAAATTGTATTTGTCACATACACATGGTTAGCAGATGTTAATGCAGTGTAGCGAAATGCTTGTGCTTCTAGTTCTGACAATGCAGTAATAACCAACAAGTAATCTAACTAACAATTCCAAAACTACTGTCTTATACACACAAGTGTAAGGGGATAAAGAATATGTACATAAAGATATATGAATGAGTGATGGTACAGAGCGGCATAGGCAAGATGCTGTAGATGGTATCGAGTACAGTATATACATATGAGATGAGTATGTAAACAAAGTGGCATAGTTAAAGTGGCTAGTGATACATGTATTACATAAAGATGCAGTAGATGATATAGAGTACAGTATATACGTATACATATGAGATGAATAAT
The DNA here is from genome assembly GCF_021184085.1 of Oncorhynchus gorbuscha. Taxonomy (NCBI): domain Eukaryota; kingdom Metazoa; phylum Chordata; class Actinopteri; order Salmoniformes; family Salmonidae; genus Oncorhynchus; species Oncorhynchus gorbuscha. The sequence goes on from NC_060182.1 coordinate 79,385,655, forward strand.
GTAGGGTATGTAAACATTATATTAGGTAGCATTGTTTAAAGTGGCTAGTGAAGTTGAAAATTAAGCTGTGATTCAAAATTAGTGTGGCCAATATTTGCAATGTTTTCAGAAAGTATTCTTACAACTTGACTTATTAGACAATTTTTTTGTGTTACAGCCTGAATTTAAAATTGATTCAGTAGATTTTTTTCTCACCCAATATAATGACAAAATGAAAACATGTTTTTATAAATGTTCGCTAATTTATTGAAAATTAAGAACTGAAATATCAAATTTACATAATAATTCACACCCCTAAAACAATACACAATAGAATCACTTTTGCATACGTGGAGTATACAACATTTGCACATTATTCTTTTTTCAATTCTTCAAGCTCAGTCAAGTTTGTATTTGATCATTACTAGACAGACATTTTCAAGTCTTGCCATGGATTTTCAAGCCAATTTACGTGAACTAGTCCACTCAGGAACATTCAATGTTGTCACGGTAATAAATAGGTATATTTGACCTTGTGTTTTAGGTTATTGTCCTGTTGAAAAGTGTCTGTTGGAAAGCAGACTGAACCATGTTTTTCTCTAGGATTATGCTTGTGCTTAGCTCCAGTTTATCCTGAAAAACTTCCCAGTCCTTTATGATTCAAGCATACCCATAACATGATGCAGCAACCACAATGCTTGAAAATATGAAGAGTGGTACTCAGTAATGTGTTGTATTGGATTTGCCTCAAACATAACACTTTGTATTCAGGACAAAAAAGTTTTTGCATTAATACTCTAGTGCAGCAACCACAATGCTTGAAAATATGAAGAGTGGTACTTAGTAATGTGTTGTATTGGATTTGCCTCAAACATAACACTTTGTATTCAGGACAAAAAAGTTTTTGCATTAATACTCTAGTGTCTCTTGTTGCAAACAGGATGCATGTTTTGGAATATTTTATTCTGTACAGGCTAATCCATCTTTTTACTCTGTCATTTTGGTTAGTATTGTGGAGTAACTACAATGTTGTTGATCCATCCTCAGTTTTCTCCTATCACAGCCATTAAACTATGTAACTGTTTTAAAGTCACCATTGGCCTCATGGTGAACTCCCTGAGTGGTTTCCTTCCTCTCCGGCAACTGAGTTAGGATACCCGTATCTTTGTAGCGACTGGGTGCATTGATACACCCAGTCACTACAAAGACATTGAATGTCCCTTTATTAATTAAATTCAACCATGCTCAATGTCTGCGTTTTTACTTTACCCATCTACCAATAGGTGCCCTTTGTTTGTTTTTTTTACCCCCTTTTCTTCCCAATTTCGTGGTATCGAATTGTTAGTAGCTACTATCTTGTCTCATCACTACAACTCCCGTACGGGCTTGGGAGAGACGAAGGTTGAAAGTCAACCCAACCAAACCGCACTGCTTCTTAACACAGCGTGCATCCAACCCGGAAGCACCAATGCACCTGGCAACCTTGGTTAATGTGCACTGCGCCCAGCTCGCCACAGGAGTCGCTGGTGCATGATGAGATATCCCTACCGGCCAAACCCTCCCTAACCCGGACAATGCTAGGCCAATTGTGCATCACCCCACGGATCTCCCGGTCACGACCGGTTACGACCGGTTACGACCGGTTACGACCAGTTACAACATAGCCTGGGTGCGAACCCAGAGTCTCTGGTGGCACAGCTGGCACTGCAGTACAGCGCCTTTAACCACTGCGCCACCCGGGAGGCCAGGGAAACCTTCCTGTGGTTTGTGGTTTGTGTGTTTGAAATTCACTGCTCGGCGGAGGGACCTTACAGATAATTGTATGTGTCAGTTACAAAGATGAGGTAGTCATTCAAAAATCAAGTTAAACATTATTATTGCACACAGAGTCCATGCAACTAATTATGTGACCTATTAAGCAAATGTTTAATTCTGTACTTATTTAGGCATACCATAACACATTTGTTGAATACTTTTTGACTCAATACATGTCAGCTTTCATTTTTAATTAATTTCTAAAACATTCTAAAATCATAATTCCACTGTGACATTATGAGGTATTGTGTGTAAGCCAGTTACACAAAATATCAATTTAATCCATTTTAAATTCAGGCTCTAACACAACAACATGGGTAAAAAGTCAAGGGGTGTGAATGCTTTCTGAAGGCAATGTAGCTAATTTGATACAGTGTTACAGAATTATTTCTATGTGATTAATCTGTTAGCCTACCTATCTTAAAGGTACACAAATATCTTAAGACTTAACCTCTCTAGGGTACGTAACGTCCCACCTCTCAAAAGCCAGTGAAACTGCAGGGTGCCAAATTCAAGAAATACAATAATTAAAATTCCTCAAACATAGAAGTATTTTACACCATTTTAAAGATAAAATTCTCGTTAATCCAACCACAGTGTCCAAATTCAAAAACGCTTTTCGGCAAAAGCAGAACATATCATTATGTTAGTCAGCAACTAGTCACAGAAAGCATTCAGCCATTTTCCAACCAAAGAGAAGAGTCATAAAAAGCAGAAATATAGATTAAATGAATCACTAACCTTTGATGATCTTCATCAGATGACACTCATAGGACTTCATGTTACACAATACATGTATGTTTTGTTCGGTAAAGTTCATATACAAACATCTGAGTTTACATTGGCACGTTACGTTCACTAGTTCCAAAAACATCCGGTAATATTGCAGAGAGCCATATCATTTTAAAGAAATGCTCATAAAATGTTGATGAAAATACAAGTATTATGCACAGAATTATAGATACACTTCTCAATGCAACTGCTGTGTCAGATTTGTTTTAAACTATCCGCCATGTTGGAGTTAACAGATGTCAGAATAGCATTATAAATATTCACTTACCTTTTATCTTCATCAGAATGCACTCCCAGGAATCCGAGTTCCACAACAAATGTTTGTTTTGTTCAATAATGTCCATAATTCATGTCAAAATAGCTCATTTTGTTTGCGCGTTCAGTCCAGTAATCCACATTCATGACGCGCTTTCACTAGGAGCAGACGAAAAGTAAAATAAAGTTCTGTTACAGTTCGTAGCAACATGTCAAACGATGTTTAGAATCAATCTTTAGGATGTTTTTAACATAAATCTTCAATAATATTCCAACTGGACAATTCTTTTGTCTTCAGAAATGAAGTGAACCGTAGCTACCTTTCACTTGAGCGTGCGAGACTGAGGCTGTGGCACTCTGCCAGACCAATCACTCAAAATAGCTCTTATGAACCCCTCCTTTATAGTAGAACCCTCAAACCAGTTTCTAAATACAGTTGACATCTAGTGGAAGCCGTAGGAAGTGCAACATGACCAATATCCCACTGTGTATTCGATAGGGACTGAGTTGAAAAATTACAAACCTCAGATTTCCCACTTCCTGGTTGGATTTTCTTCTCAGGTTTTTGCCTGCCATATGAGTTCTGTTATACTCACATACATCATTCAAATAGTTTTAGAAACATCAGAGTGTTTTCTATCCAAATCTACTAATTATATGCATATTCTAGCTTTCATGGCTGAGTAGCAGGCAGCTTATTTTGGGCACACTTTTCATCCAAAATTCCCAATATTGCCCCCTACCCCAAATATTAAGCATCATGTCAAATGTCAGCAGCCACAAGATCAAAATATGCAGAAAAAGAAAAATGACTCAAAAAGTGCTCAACAGAGTTAATTCGGTAAAATAATAATTATAGAATTATAAAATCCTTTGAAAACAACATTTCCAGTTTATTGAAAGCATAATGCATTGCATTTTTAAAATGTCTAACGTTTCTAAGCTCTAGTAGTTTAACACTAGTTATTGTTGTTTGTGTTACTTTGCCTTGCAAACAAATACAAAAAACAATAAAATGTCATGCAGCAAGAAAATCGTAATTTGACTGGGGGGCCAGAGCATTGGGTTAATGGAATCATGACATTTGCATTTGTGAGTCACATTCTTTCATTTTTAGCCCCAACCATAGTTCACAGTCATGCATTTCCCCAATTACTGGAAATAGAACAAACGTTGAGTGAAACATAGGTCTGGGTGGACATTCAAATGTAAGCCGTTGTTTTGTTCACTCAGTTCTCAGTTAAGTAAAAACTGCATTCCTATCACAGTTTTACAGTTGGAACCCTACAGCTAAAACAAGTCAGTACTGTGAGAATCATTTCATGCTTGCTGTTGCACATAGAAACCAGTGTCATAAGGAGACAATAACATGAAGATCTGGCCATCAATTTGATAATATATGTTTAGGGGCCACTGGAGACCAACCAGAAAATACAGTGCCTTGCGAAAGTATTTGGCCCCCTTGAACTTTGCGACCTTTTGCCACATTTCAGGCTTCAAACATAAAGATATAAAACTGTATTTTTTGTGAAGAATCAACAATAAGTGGGACACAATCATGAAGTGGAACGACATTTATTGGATATTTCAAACTTTTTTAACAAATCAAAAACTGAAAAATTGGGCGTGCAAAATTATTCAGCCCCCTTAAGTTAATACTTTGTAGCGCCACCTTTTGCTGCAATTACAGCTGTAAGTCGCTTGGGGTATGTCTCTATCAGTTTTGCACATCGAGAGACTGACATTTTTTCAGTTTTTGATTTGTTAAAAAAGTTTGAAATATCCAATAAATGTCATTCCACTTCATGATTGTGTCCCACTTGTTGTTGATTCTTCACAAGAAAATACAGTTTTATATCTTTATGTTTGAAGCCTGAAATGTGGCAAAAGGTCGCAAAGTTCAAGGGGGCCAAATACTTTCGCAAGGCACTGTACATTACTCCTTTTGTTCACCTGCAACAATGTTAGAGTAGATTCACAGATTTACCATAATAAACCACTCATACACAACTTTTTGTTTCAAAGCAGAAGTGCTCTGAAATCATATTTTCATTATCTTGATTTATAACTTCAACAGGACATTCATATTGTGTGCGTAAACCTACTCCTGTATGCAAACCCCTCAAGTGTTTCTCTTGCATATATGGTTCAAACAATAAACAAGTCTCCGCAAACAAAAAACATACCTCCGATATGTCTCTAATATGAAGGCATATTTTCCCCTGAGACATACAGTGCCTTCAGAAAGTATTCACACCCCTTGACTTTTCCAAATGTTGTTGTGTTGCAGCCTGAATTTAAAATAGATCGAATTGAGATTTTGTGTCACTGGCCTACACACAATACCCCATAATGTCAAAGTGGAATTATGATTTTTGAAAAATATACAAATGAATAAAAACTGAAATGTCTTTCAAGCCATTTGTTATGGAAAGCCTAAAAAGTTTAGGAGTAACAATTTGTTTAACACGTCACATAATAAGTTGTATGGACTCACTATGTGTGCAATAATAGTGTTTAACATGATTTTTGAATGACTACCTTATCTCTGTACCACACACGTCTGTAAGGTCCCCCAATCGAACAGTGAATTTTAAACACAGATTCAAACACAAAGACCAGAGAGGTATTCCAAAGCCTTGCAAAATAAGGGCACCTATTGGTAGATGGGTAAAAATGAAAAAAGCAGACATTGAATATCCCTTTGACCATGGAATCCTCCACATAAAAATATCCAACACATAAAAATATTCCAAAACATGCATCCTGTTTTCAATAAGGCACTAAAGTATAACTGCAATAAATGTGGCAAAGAAATAAACTCTGTTCTGAATACAAAGCGTAATATTTGGGGCAAATCCAACACAGCACATCATGGAGTACCACTCTTCATACTTTCATGCATGTTGGTGGCTGCATATGGGTATGTTTTTTTTGTGTGTGGGGGGGGGGGGTTGTAAAATTAAGCAGAATAGAGCTAAGCACAGACAAAATCCTAGAGGAAAACTTAGTTCAGTCTGCTTTCAAATAGAGACTGGGAGACAAATTCATTTTTCAGTTATTTACAAAGACAACATTGAATGTTACTGAGTGGCCTGCTTACAGTTTTGACTTAAAACCGCTTGAAAACCTATGGCTAGACTAACAAATGGCTGTCTAGCAATGAACAACAACCCACTTGACAGAGCTTGAAGAATTTGAAAATATTGTACAATCCAGGTGTACAAAGCTCTTAGAGACTTAACCAGAAAGACTCACATCTGTAATCGCTGCCAAAGGTGATTCTTATTTGTATTTACTCAGGAGTGTGAATGCTTATGTAAATGAGGTATTTCAGTAAATCATTTTCATTAAATTAGAAACATTTTCACTTTTTTATTATGTTCTATTGTGTGTAGATGGGTTTGATTTTTTTTCATTCAGGCTGTAACACAACGAAATGTGGAATATGTCAAAAGGTATGACAACTTTCTGAAGGCACCGTATCTAACCCCTTAAACTGGTTGTCTTACAGCTACTGTTGAATCCCTCAATTAAAATGACAAAAAAATACCCTTTTTAAGTTTAATCGTGCAAAACATTAAGCTTCATTGAGGCATTTTGGATATCTCTCTTCGTTTTCAGTTGGTGGCAGGCAGTCTGCTGATGTTAACTCATACAACTAGTCATCAATTATTTAGAGGAAAGACTAGGGCAATTTTTCTAATAGCAGGTACTGAATAATATATCTAAGCAGGTTTTGCTTTTATCCAAGAATCCTGGCTTGCCTGAATCAGAAAAGGAGAAGGGGCCTCGCACTAGGCCATTGTTATGACATATTTACAGCACCTTACCAAAGTTCATATATAATGCAAATGTTAATAGCCTATGTTTATTTACCAATGTGTAACTTTCTATTTTATTGCTTATATGCTGCTATTTTATTTAGGTAGCCAAATATCCTTTAACATGGTTTCTGATACAAAAAAATATACATTGAATACACAGACAACAAATAAATAAATAAATATTGGTACTGAGAATGTGGCCCAGGGTTGGAGGACAGTTGAAGGAGGGTTGAAGGAGAGCAGGAAGAAGGTAAGAGAAGGATTAGAGGTGGGTAAGGGGAAAGTAGGAGGAGGGTTGGAGGAGGGCAGGAAGAAGGTAAGAGGAGGGTTAGAGGTGGGTAAGGGGAAAGTAGGAGGAGGGTTGGAGGAGGGCAGGAAGAAGGTAAGAGGAGGGTTAGAGGTGGGTAAGGGGAAAGTAGGAGGAGGGTTGGAGGAGGGTTGGAGAGGGGTTGAAGGAGGGTAGGAGGAAGGTGGGAGGAGAGTAGCATGTTTGGAGGAGGATAGGAGGAGGGTTGGAGGAAGGTAGGAGTTGGATTGAAGAGCTTTGGAAGAGGGTAAGAGAAGGGTGGGAGGAGGGTTGGAAGAGGTTAGGAGGAGGGTAGAAATAATGTAGTGAGAGGTTTGGAGGAGGGTTGAAGTAGAGGAGGATGAAAGTTAGAGGAGGGTAGAAGGCTTGGAGGGTAGGTGGAGGGTCTGAGGATGGTATGAGGCTTGGAGGAGGGTTGGAGGGTGGTGGGGTGGAAAAGGGGAAGAGGAGGTTTGGAAAGGGTTAAGAGGAGGGTAGGAAGTAGATAGGGTGAGGGTTGGAGGAGGGTAAGAGGAGGGTTGAAAGGTTGTAGGAGAAGGGTCGATAGAGGGTTATAGGAGGGTTGAAGGATAGTAGGAAGAGGGTAGGAAGTGAATTGGCAGAGGGTAGCAGGAGGTTTGCCGAGGGTACGAGACTGGTTAGAGGAATATAGTAGGAGGGTGGGATGAGGGGTCGATGAGGGTACGATGAGGGTGAGAAGGGTAGGAGGAAGGTTGGAGGAGGTTAAGAGCGGAGTAGGATGAAGGTAGGAGAAGGCTAGAGAGGGTCACGTGGAGGAGGAGAAGAGGGTAGCAGGACTGTTGAAGGAGGGTAGGAGGAGGGTAGGAGGTCTGGAGGCGGGTAGGAATAGGGTTAAAGGAGGGTAGGAGGAGGGTATGGGGAAGGTAGGAGGAGGGTTCGAGGAGGGTAGAAATAGGATGGGAGGAGGGTAGGAGGATTGGAGGAGGGTGGGAAGAGGGTAAGAGGAAGGTTGAGGAGGCTTGGAAGAGGGCAGAGGAGGAGGTTTGAAGGTAAGTTGGAAGAGAGTAAGAGGAGGGTGGGAAGAGGTTAGGAGGAGGGTAGGAAGACGGTAGGAGGAGGGTAGAGAGGGTCACGTGGAGGAGGAGAAGAGGGTAGCATGATTGTTGAAGCAGGGTAGGAGGAGGGTAGGAATAGGGTTAAAGGAGGGTAGGAGGAGGGTTGGAGGAGTGTAGAAATAGGGTGGGAAGGGGGTAGGAGGATTGGAGGTGGGTGGGAAGAGGGTAAGAGGAAGGTTGAGGAGGCTTGGAAGAGGGCAGAGGAGGAGGTTTGAAGGTAAGTTGGAAGAGAGTAAGAGGAGGGTGGGAGGAGGGTTAGAAGAGGGTAGGAAGACGGTAGGAGGAGGGTTGGAGGAGGGTTGAAGGAGGGAAAAGGGAAGGTGGGAGGAGTGTTGGAAGAGGTTAGGAGGATGGTAGGAAGAAGGCAGAGGAGGGTTCGAAGAAGGTAGGAGGAGGGTAGGAAGAAGGTAGGGGAGGTTTGGAAAAGAGTTGGAGGAGGGTAGAGGTAGGGATAAAGGAGGGTTGGAGGAGGCTAGTAGGAGGGTTGGAAGAGGGTAGAAGAGGGATAGGAGGATTGCAGAAGGGTATGATGAGGGTTGTAGGAAGGTAGGAAGATAGAAGGAGGGTAGGAGAAGGGTAGGAGGAGGTTTGGAGGAGGGTAGGAGAAGGATAGGAGGGTTGGAGAAGGGTAGGCTGACGATTAGAGGAGGGTTGGAGGAGGGTAGGAGGAGGATTAGAGGAAGATAGGTGTAGTGTAGGAGGGTTGGAGAAGGGTAAGAGGAGGATAGGAGGAGGGTTGGAGAGTAGGGTTGGAGGAGGGTAGGAGGAGGGTTAGTGGAAGTTTGGAAGAGGTTAGGATGTTTGGATGAGGGTAAAAGAAGGGTGGGAGGAAGGTTGGAAGCGGTTAGGAGGAGGGTAGGGGGAGGAAGGAGGGTTGGAGAAGTAGGGTTAAAGGTGGGTAGGAAGAGGTTTGGAGGAGGCTAGTAGGAGGGTTGGAAGAGGGTAGGAGAGGGATAGGAGGGTTGGAGAAGGGTAGGAGGAGGGTAGGTGTAGTGTAGGAGGATTGGAGAAGGGTAGGACGAGAGTAAGAGGAGGATAGGAGGAGGGTTGGAGGAGGGTTAGTGGAAGGTTGGATGAGGGTAGGAAGTGAGTTTGAGAAGGGTAGAAGTAGGGTTAAAGGAGGGTATGTGGGGGGTTTGAGGAGGGTAGGGGAGGGTAGGGGAGAGTTGGAAGGGGATAGGATGTTTGGAGAAGAATTGGAGGGTTGGAGGAGGGTAGGATAAGGGTGAGAGGAGCGTTGGAGGAAGGTAGGAGTAGGGTTGGAGGAGGTTAGGAGGAGGGTTAGAGGAGGGTAGAATGATGGTAGGTGGAGTGTAGGAGGGTTCGAGAAGGGTAGGTAGAGGGTAGGAAGGTTGGAGGAGGGTAGGAAGAGGGTAAGAGGAGGATTGGACAAGGGTTGGAGAGGAAAACAGGAGAAAGGTTGGGGAGGGTAGGAAGAGGGTAAGAGGAGGTCAGGAAAAGGGTTGGATGAGGGTAGGCAGAGGGTAGGAGGGTAGAAGGATTGTAACATACTGTATGCAGCATGTGGATACTGCATTATGCCGCCCTCATGATTCCATTATTTCAGTACTTCATATTGCTATCCTAATCCAGTTCTCTGTCCTTTCTCTGTTGCGTGCCGTTAAATACATTTAGCACACAATAATGTCTACTTTGTCAGTGTCTAATGACACACATTAAATTCATTGTGAAGTATCATGAAGTGATACAGGCTTAATCCTGTGCACTGCTTGTTGGGCTAATATTGTTGGTTAAAGCCTGGATAATTTATGCAGGGGAGTCGGTGAAGAGGCAATTAAAATGGAAATGTTCATTTCAGAGTCATTTCATTTCTCCCCTCCACAGGTATTTATAAACTATGAGGGTTGTATGGTGGAGACACAGGGAGGTGTGCTGTTTATCAGTGATGGTGGATAATCAAAAGAGAGAGCTAGCCTAGCTGCTCCTTTGAGAAATGCTTACGGCTGCTAGCTAACAGGCAGCAACCACTACTAACATGTAAGGAGGCAGGTGTGTGTGGGAGGTGGGAGAGAGAGAGAGAGAGAGAGAGAGAGAGAGAGAGAGAGAGAGAGAGAGAGAGAGAGAGAGAGAGAGATTAGTAATTCTCAACTGATGGATTAACCAATATTTCTCACTTGGAAGGGGGGAGGCAGCATGAGCCTGTATGTTTTCCTCCAGAGGACCTAATTTGGCCAACGATTCAGCATTACTCTAAGCCCGGGGTGGTGTGGACAGGCCAGAGGTGGTGTGGACAGACAGACAAGCTCGAGGTTGTGAGGAGAAAGACAGGCCAGAGGCGCTGTGGACAGACAGACATGTTTATGGCTCCTCCTCATATGAATGCCTCCTCAGTGACTGATCACACTGCCTCCTCCCATGCTGGGGTTTTGAGGTATAAGAGAACATGTTGATGTGTAGTCATGTCACCTCAGGCCTGTATAAATCCTACTTACTCCCTACTGCCACATAGTGACACCTCTTTCAAGTCCAGAACAACCATTTGTTTTAATTAACTTCATACCCCATCAATAGGTGATCAATGACATCACACTACAATCTGGTGTGTGACGCTGAAAACGTTTTATCTTACATTCGTCTCGTGCCAATTGGTAGTTTATGGCATTTGCTTAAGGAATCCCCAAAATCCAAATAGTATATTTGGTCATTACTATTTACCATGTAAGCTCTAAGAAACTATACTATACAGTGGGGCAAAAAAATATTTAGTCAGCCACCAACTGTGCAAGTTCTCCCACTTTAAAAGATGAGAGAGGCCTGTAATTTTCATCATAGGTACACTTCAACTATGACAGACAAAAGGAGGAAAGAAAATCCAGAAAATCACATCGTAGGATTTTTTATGAATTTATTTGCAGATTATGGTGGAAAATAAGTATTTGGTCACCTACAAACAAGCAAGATTTCTGGCTCTCACAGACCTGTAACTGCTTCTTTAAGAGGCTCCTCCGTCCTCCACTCGTCACCTGTATTAATGGCACCTGTTTGAACTTGTTATCAGTATAAAAGACACCTGTCCACAACCTCAAACAGTCACATGCCCAACTCCACTATGGCCAAGACCAAAGAGCTGTCAAAGGACACCAGAAACGAAATTGTAGACCTGCACCAGGCTGGGAAGACTGAATCTGCAATAGGTAATCAGTTTGGTTTGAAGAAATCAACTGTGGGAGCAATTATTAGGAAATGGAAGACATACAAGACCACTGATAATCTCCCTCGATCTGGGGCTCCACGCAAGATCTCACCCCCGAACCACACGGGGGGACCTAGTGAATGACCTGCAGAGAGCTGGGACCAAAGTAACAAAGCCTACCATCAGTAACACACTACGCCGCCAGGGACTCAAATACTGCAGTGCCAGACGTGTCCCCCTGCTTAAGCCAGTACATGTCCAGGTCCGTCTGAAGTTTGCTAGAGAGCATTTGGATGATCCAGAAGAAGATTGGGAGAATGTCATATGGTCACCAAAATATAACTTTTTGGTAAAAACTCAACTCGTCGTGTTTGGAGGACAAAGAATGCTGAGTTGCATCCAAAGAATACCATACCTACTGTGAAGCATGGGGGTGGAAACATCATGCTTTGGGGGTGTTTTTCTGCAAAGGGACCAGAACGACTGATCCGTGTAAAGGAAAGAATGAATGGGGCCATGTATTGTGAGATTTTGAGTGAAAACCTCCTTCCATCAGCAAGGGCATTGAAGATGAAACGTGGCTGGGTCTTTCAGCATTACAATGATCCCAAACACACCGCCCAGGCAACGAAGGAGTGGCTTCGTAAGAAGCATTTCAAGGTCCTGCAGTGGCCTAGCCAGTCTCCAGATCTCAACCCCATAGAAAATCTTTGGAGGGAGTTGAAAGTCCATGTTGCCCAGCAACAGCCCCAAAACATCACTGCTCTAGAGGAGATCTGCATGGAGGAATGGGCCAAAATACCAGCAACAGTGTGTGAAAACCTTCTGAAGGCTTACAGAAAATGTTTGACCTCTGTCATTGCCAACAAAGGGTATATAACAAAGTATTGAGAAACTTTTGTTATTGACCAAATACTTATTTTTCACCATAATTTTCAAATAAATAAATAAAAAATCCTACGATGTGATTTTCTGGATTTTTTTTCTTCTAATTTTGTCTGTCATAGTTGAGGTGTACCTATGATGAAAATTACAGGCCTCTCTCATCTTTTTAAGTGGGAGAACTTGCACAATTGGTGGCTGGCTAAATACTTTTTTGCCCCACTGTACGTGAGAGGACTGAAACTAGCAGATCTACCAGATCTCAACCCCATAGAAAATCTTTGGAGGGAGTTGAAAGTCCATGTTGCCCAGCAACAGCCCCAAAACATCACTGCTCTAGAGGAGATCTGCATGGAGGAATGGGCCAAAATACCAGCAACAGTGTGTGAAAACCTTCTGAAGGCTTACAGAAAATGTTTGACCTCTGTCATTGCCAACAAAGGGTATATAACAAAGTATTGAGAAACTTTTGTTATTGACCAAATACTTATTTTTCACCATAATTTTCAAATAAATAAATAAAAAATCCTACGATGTGATTTTCTGGATTTTTTTTCTTCTAATTTTGTCTGTCATAGTTGAGGTGTACCTATGATGAAAATTACAGGCCTCTCTCATCTTTTTAAGTGGGAGAACTTGCACAATTGGTGGCTGGCTAAATACTTTTTTGCCCCACTGTACGTGAGAGGACTGAAACTAGCATTTAGGCACATACACTTACAGTGCATTCAGAAAGTATTCACACCCTTTGACTTTATCCACATTTTATTATGTTACAGCCTGAATTTCTAATCAATTACATTGTGATTTTGTGTCACTGGCCTACACACAATACTCCATAATGTCAAAGTGGAATTGTGTTTTTATTTTTTTTTACAAATTAATCAAATTAAAAGCTAAAATGTGTTGGGTCATTAAGTATTCAAACCCTTTGTTATGGTATTGTGTGCTTAACAAGTCACATAAAAGGTTGCTTGGACTCACTCTAAGTGCAATAATATTGTTTAACATTATTTTGGAATGACTACCTCACTCAGTTGTCGGGGAGGAAGGAAACCACTCAGGGATTTCACTATGAGGCAGTTACAGAGTTTAATGGTTTTGATAGGATAAAACTGAAGATGGATCAGCAACATTGTAGTTACGCCACAATACTAACCTAAATGACAGAGCGAAAAGAAGGAAGCCTGTACAGAATATAAATATTCCAAAACATGCATCCTGTTTGCAATTAGGCACTAAAGTAAAACTGCAAAAAATGTGTCAAAGAAATTACCTCTATATCCTGAATACAAAGCGTTATGTTTGGGCAAATCCGACACAACACACCACTCTTCATATTTTCAAGCATGGTGGTGGCTGCATCATGTTATGGGTATGTTTGTCATTGGGAAGGACTAGGGAGTTTTTGGGGATAAAATGAAACGGAATAGATCTAAGCACATGCAAAATCTTAGAGAAAAACCTGGTTCCGTCTGCTTTCCAACAGACACTGGCAGACAAATTCACCTTTCAGCAGGACAATAACCTAAAACACAAGGCCAAATATACGCTGGAGTTGCTTACCAAGACGACATTGAATGTTCCTGAATGGCCTAGTTGTTTTGACTTAAATCGGCTTGAAAATCTATGGTAAGACTTGAAAATGGCTATCTAGCAATGATCAACAACCAACTTGACAGAGCTTGAAGAATTTTCTAAATAATAATTATTGTACGATCCATTTGTGGTAAGCTCTTAGTGACTTCCCCAGAAGGAATCACAGCTGTAATCAATGCCAAAGGTGATGTAACATGTATTGACTCAGGGGTGTGAATACTCATGTAAATGAGATATTTCTGTATTTCATTCTCAATACATTTGCAAACATCAGGCTGTAACACAACAAAATGTAGAATAAGTCAATGGGAATTAATACTTTCTGATGTCACTGTACAAATATAATTGTCCTAAAAAATATGTTGCTTACTTACTCCTCAAAAAGGCATAACCTAGATACAACCCTCTTCAAAACATTAGGCTATACATATCCAGCATGTATATGATATGCAGAGGGTCTTCGATGAGGGTATGATGGATGACAGAAGGACTCAGCGGTAGAGACGGCTGTCTTATTGGCCGTCTTATTACTGCTGTCTGCTTAATTTAACTGATTAGCACTTCTGAGCAGCAACAGGAATGGTCCTGCTCATCAGCATGCCTGTGGAGAAGACAGTGCCTCAGCTTTAATGTTACATGAGAGGATAAAGATAGGTCAGCCATGGTGCATCCCAAGGGGATTACAGAGGAAAAGAGAGAGGGATAATGGGAAAGAAAGAAAGAGAGAAAGAGGGAAAGAATAAGAGAGTGAGAGATAGAGAGAGAGAGCAAGAAAGAGAGAGAGTGTGTAAAATACAGGTTTCATGCAGGATAGGCCACTGAAATCAGTTCACAAGAGACCCTCCTTGGAGCCTCTGAAGTTTCTAATGCTGATCTAGACTCCCTCGGTGCTATCCTGCAACGAATGTACTGTAGAAGTAACCTCCCTTTACAACTGTGCTAGCTGGGGATACTAATGCCCTAAACATCCTACCTTATGACAGTAGAAGGGCTTCTACAGTAGCTGTATGCACAGAGATGTCTGTCCTATAAAATGTTGAACCTGACAGTCCTCCCACATATCTGATCATATCTCGTTTTTCTTTGTCATGTGAAGGTATGGGGAAATTATTTTCCACATCCGAAGATTTAAGTGATATACAATAGAGATCAAATCAAGTGCACATATTTTTTTTACGAGTACAGTTATATATATATATATATATATATATATATATATATATATATATATATATATATATATATATATAGTGTTTGGATTATACTGTAGGTTGAATGACAGTCATGCAACCAACTTACCCATGACCCAGCAAACCTGACATATTTTTTTGTGACGCCAGGAGGCATAGAAAGCTGAATTTACATATTTCTGAAAATGTCCACAGGCAGATTGTTTTAAGGCCACATCTCGCTGTTTTGCATATGCTGCCTTATGGTTCTCGCAGTCTCAGACATAACTTTAAAATATATATCTTCATTGTCGCAGGAAGCTATGAGCTCAGTTCAATCCAACCCCCCCACATTGTTTTGTTCTTAAAATTAACTAGTTAAAATGGTGTAATGCTGTGTCTTCTATGAGTAATTAATGCTGGTACTGGTACTTTCTGTTCTCTGTGCTTAAGGAAGGACACTTTTGCTAAACTTTGTTACTTCCAGGCATCATTGTTTACTTGGAATGCATCTCCATGGACCATTACGGACGGACCAACTGATCCCCAAAATTGAATTCTGAAGCTTTCTCAGTCAATGTGTTTACTCCAAAGGCACCAGGAACACAGAATACTGAGTGTGTACTTTGGGCTAACAAACAACAAATATATTTGATAAAAATGTAATTGTGGACTTAATTCAATTGTGAGTATGGAGAAGAGCACAACGGCAGAGTATGACAGTATAACAGAAGTTATCTCAATGAACCCCCACACAGATTCCCTATATATATACCCACTATGTGTTATTAAGGATGGGCTACGTTTTGTATTAGCTACATCACAGCAGTTTTAGCAGTACGCTTCACCTTAATACATCGATAAACAATGGTCAACAATGGTAAAAAGGTCTTAAAGTCCATCAATGGTTATAACATAATATATACTTTTGTATCGTGAGCAGAGGGAATGGCGATACCGTTAACCACTGCATTTCAGTTCTGTGACTTCCATCCTCATGTGTTTGCCTTTGGGTTTGTGATTGACAAGTGGCAGCCTGTCAGGCAGGCAGGCAGGCTGAATGTGAGGAACCATCTGTCTTGATCACACCAGTCTCCCCCCAAGAATGGGCCTGGATAAATGTACAACTTAAATTCATAGCCAGAGCTATGGATGCAAGGACTGACATTTCATGATATCAAAACTATAGTTTTAACCATGTTTTTTTGAGGCTATGTGGTGTTGTTTACATTTACATTGTTTAAAACATTTGTGTCAATCAAGCTTATATGTTGGGTTCTGATGGGGTGCGACAGTTGACCGAGGGCCTTGAGGCATTTGTAAATTATGCTCTTCAAGAATATAAAAATGTATACAGCAACTTCGGATTCTAGTGGTAAAGGCATCACAGGGCCAAATCAATAGTCGATCCTTGCTGTGACTGGGTGATGTTTGCGCAGTCAATCTCTCAAAGGACAGTTGCATAACAACACTTTAACAGTAGAAAGAGATTCTAGAACTGTGAGCCGTTCCGAACATATTCTATTCCTCTGAGCACCAATTCCTTGTCCTTAGGGATGAGGGGAGCCAAGCAATGAGAGAGAGGACGTATGAGGATAGTGATGAACTCAGTGAGAGGTTTAAATTATCCAAGAGGTAGAAACAAACCCTGGCCCCTAACCCCTAGATGCTTGTGGAGATTTGAGATGATTGGACAGGTGTAAGCAATACGGCACAACAATGGCCCATCAGAGAGTAAAGCTAATATTGGTGACTTGCCGCCACTTGCAGTGCTGAAGAATTGAACTAAATCTTATGAGTCATTAATATATTGTGGCCACTAGATTGCAGTCATATAATGTAAAACATTTACAAAGACAAACCAATTTGAATAAGACGACAATGAACATTGACTGATCGCTCCCAACCTACAATATAGGAATCCCTACACAGTTGACTACTTTAAAATGGTGGAAGCCCTCAACGGCACCATCTCTACAGAAGGGATGGATAATGCAGTGACAGAATCCAGATAAAATACAGTGAGGTAAAAAACACTGCTCAAAAAAGTAAAGGGAACACTAAAATAACACATCCTAGATCTGAATGAATGAAATATTCTTATTAAATGCTTTTTTCTTTACATAATTGAATGTGCTGACAACAAAATCACACAAAAATGATCAATGGAAATCAAATGTATCAACCCATGGATGTCTGGATTTGGAGTCACACTCAAAATTAAAGTGGAAAACCACACTACAGGCTGATCCAACTTTGATGTAATGTCCTTAAAACAAGTCAAAATGAGGCTCAGTAGTGTGTGTGGCCTCCACGTGCCTGTATGACCTCCCTACAACGCCTGGGCATGCTCCTGATGAGGTGGCGGATGGTCTCCTGAGGGATCTCCTCTCAGACCTGGACTAAAGCATCCGCCAACTCCTGGACAGTCTGTGGTGCAACGTGGCGTTGGTGGATGGAGCGAGACATGATGTCCCAGATGTGCTCAATTGGATTCAGGTCTGGGGAACGGGCGGGCCAGTCCATAGCATCAATGCCTTCCTCTTGCAGGAACTGCTGAAACACTCCAGCCACAGGACGTCTTAGCATTGTCTTGCATTAGGAGGAACCCAGTGCCAACCACACCATCATATGGTCTCACAAGGGGTCTGAGGATCTCATCTCGGTACCTAATGGCAGTCAGGCTACCTCTGCCGAGCACATAGAGGGCTGTGCGGCCCCCCAAAGAAATGCCACCCCACACCATGACTGACCCACCGCCAAACCGGTCATGCTGGAGGATGTTGCCGGCAGCAGAACGTTCTCCACTGCGTCTCCAGATTCTGTCACGTCTGTCACATGTGCTCAGTGTGAACCTGCTTTCATCTGCGAAGAGCACAGGGCGCCAGTGGCAAATTTGCCAATCTTGGTGTTCTCTGGCAAATGCCAAACGTCCTTTACGGTGTTGGGCTGTAAGCACAACCCCTAACTGTGGACGTCGGGCCCTCATTACCACCCTCATGGAGTCTGTTTCTGACCGTTTGAGCAGACACATGGACATGTGTGGCCTGCTGGAGGTCATTTTGCAGGGCTCTGGCAGTGCTCCTCCTTCTCCGCCTTGCACAAAGGCGGAGGTAGCGGTGCTGCTGCTGAGTTGTTGCCCTCCTACAGCCTCACCACGTCTCCTGAAGTACTGGCCTGTCTCCTGGTAGCGCCTCCATGCTCTGGACACTACGCTGACAGACACAGCAAACCTTCTTGCCACATCTCGCATTGATGTGCCATCCTGGATGAGCTGGATGAGCCTGTGGTCCCCACCTGCAGAGCCACTCCATAATTGGGGGTGTCTTGCTAAATGCCTATAATTTCCACCTGTTGTCTATTCCATTTGCACAACAGCATGTGCAATTTATTGTCAATCAGTGTTTCTTCCTAAGTGGACCGTTTGATTTCACAGAAGTGTGATTGACTTGGAGTTACATTGTGTTGTTTAAGTGTTCCCTTTATTTTTTTTGAGCAGTGTACATTGAGGTAATCCTCTCCCTTAATTGGTTAATTAATGCTGTAAATCTCGTTATGGTCCATGAGATGGAATACTCTTTATACCCAACAGTAAATAATGTTTCGAATATTCCAAAACTCATAATTGGTTTGTACTTACAAATCTGTGATGGTTACAGAGGATTGCAGGTCATCATAAGTAGTGAAACCATACAAACAATACATAATACACTACAAGTGTTCCTCACAATGACAATGACCATTTTATTAAGTCCTTTCATTCATTGCAATCATCATTCTGTGAACACAGCCCTACATTAATTAGTGGTCTTTGGATTCCTGTGATCTGTTGACTTGTGCTGATCTAATGAGAAAATAGCTCAGACTCTGGGAAAGTAATTGCTGTCTCTTCTGATTAGATGATTACACCTTGATCAATGTGCGTGTCATGATTTGTAGAAAAGGCAAATCATGCGACTCCATTTTGTTTGCACAATAATGAATGCAGAGGCAGTTATGTTGTCACAGTTAGCTTAACACTGTGGAATACCTTTGACCTCTAAATGTAGCTCTGTCGTTACAGTAGCCTAATAACAGCTCAACATATACATGTATTGCAGTGATTGAGTGGCAGTTGATCATTTCAGTGACTTTAATACTGTACGTATACACTGTTTCCCTAAATCCTATCTCAGCTTTGTAATACTACTCAATTTCACCAAACAAAACAAAGTAGAGAAAAAAAAATAAATTGCCTTTGGTTCTCCTTGCATTCTCTGGCCTCCCATCTATCATGGTGAGATATTGTAAATGGTTTGAGGTGCTTGGTTAAAGGAAGGATGGCGGGGGGCTGTCAGGCAGTATTATTGCTTGTGAATGAAAATGTGTGGGAGAATGGTAAATATCACAGGGAAAATGTTGTCTTGCAGCCACAGGAACACCAGCTGTCTGAGGCATAAAAATAGAGTAAAATAATGAGTGGAATAAATTAAATGAGTATAGAGGAAGGCACTGGCAGGGACACTGTATGTATGACAAACATTTGTCTATCTGGATTGGTCTGAGGATGGGTGTGAGGTTTAAATGGGTATACCAGTCAAATGCAAGCAGATGTGCATACAAACCTATCACCTTGATGGTTACCTAAAGCCCCAATGAAGCCGTTTTTAGCTCAATATTTTTGGGGACCAATTAAGATTCTTGCTGCACTAGTTTTACATTTAAATTGTAAAAAATAAAAATAAAATTTTTCTCAAGACAGAATTTAGGTTGGGCTATTTAGAAGTGGTCTGAGTGGGAACGAGGGCAGGATTTGCTGAAAGGTTTGTAACTCTCTTTAGCCCCGTTTATACTTGGTTCTAACATTCGTCTGTTGTCCTGATTTTGTTCACATTCACATTGTGTAGACAATAAAAATATGCATTGTGAACTGATTGTGATTAGCTCTTCCTGACCACTTCTGGAAGTAGACGAATACGACTAATCTTGTACCTATATCCTTGAAGTGTAAACAAATCCCGACAACAAAACCGTATAAATTTGGCCAATGTCACAGTTGTTCCAAAAAAATCACACCGGCCAGTTGGGGTAGTGAGTGATTATGGACAATGATACTTTCCTCCAGAATTTAGATGACTATCTTCATTAGAAACAAAGTGCATATTGTTACTGTGGCCAGATACCATAGTCCAATACAGTGTTCAGCTCTGAATAATATTGACATGTAGAAATAAAGATATTTATGAAGCGATACTGTCCTGAATGAGAGAAAAGGGTTCTCCCATTCCCATGTCAAATGCCAGGGCAAAATCGAAATTGAAAATGTGCAAACATTGTAGGCTACAGAAAGGCAAAGGGCTGTAAGAGCATAATTTAAACTGAACTACACATGTATTGGGGATGCATGGGATGGACTATGATGGAGTCACAGCAGAAGAGAACAGTGCATGACAAGTGTATGGCAAGGTATAACGTGTAGGCCTAATGTTCCACCTGTACCTTTAGATTTAGCCAGAAGGAACAGTGAGCAGGTGATGCATACTCTATTTCGGTTGCTGTATCAGATAGGAAAATAAAACAGTGATATTATAATGCGATTTTTTCAATTGTAATACTTAACATTTACATTTTTGTCATTTAGCATATGTTATTATCCAGAGCGATTTACAGTTAGTGCGTTCATCTTAAGACAGCTAGTTGGGACAAGCACATCTCACAGTCATACAGTAGTAGTAAGTACATTTTTCCTCAATAAAGTAGCTATCACTAAAGTCAGAGTTAGTGAGATGGAAAATAATAAAGTAGATGGCCCTAGCTGGCAAAAAGATAGTTATAGAAAACAACAGATTATGACAGAATTCATACTTAGTACATTCTCTTGCCTTATTCTAATTGATTATATTTTGTAATCTTCAAGCATTTTCCAGCTATGAATAAAGAGCAGACTTTAAACTTATGCATAAAGGTGAATAGCTTCTGTATGCTTGAGCATACAATGTACAATACACAGGACTATTTAGACTACTTTCAGATAGACACTTTATTCAATAATAAATCCATAGTATTTGCTTTACATGCTTGGACCTTTTGCACTTATTTTTAGCGATTGCTGCCTTTATGCGTTTTCAGAATTTGACCACACGTCTTGATATCGGTTATCAAATTAGAGGTTCCGTTCGTGAATTATCACTGATCAATGATTTGTTGGAAACCAAACCACGTTCATTCTCCCAGCATGTCACATTTTTGTCATTTATTACTGTTTAGGCCTATATTAAAGGTTATATACAACACAAGATGACAATGTATGTAAACATCCATGCGTAAAGATCAACTCTGTCCACGCCTGCTTGGATATAGCTGTGTTTAGAAGGGAAGACCTATTTATTTCACCAAAAAGAGCTGATGTGAAAAGATCTGATGTGATTGGGCAAAAGACCAATTAGTGGAAGAAATACCTGAATTGGGCTGCCTGTGTAAACACAACCTTTGTAGCCTACAATATTAATTAGCCTTTTCTGTAGGCAGTAACGAGGAGTATAAAACTATTCACAATAGAAGTGTGCTGTTTTCAGTCGATTTACCCAGCTTGTGTCATAAGGGCATGTGCAAGGCATGTTTGATTCATTTGCATACAGGGCGGGACCGGAGAATCTGGTCACAATGCAGGCACATGTGTAGATGCAACAAATCTCGATCAGATCATCTTGATCAGATGACGACGACCAATGCAAAATGTAACGACGGCTTTAGTTATTGGTCTATATTAACATATACCGCCTGGTGATGTCACCAGACAAACCAAAACTCCACCCATGCAAACCTTGCTGATTAGAAGGTCATGTGTATATTGTATCAGGATATAACGCTGATAAAATGTCTTCACATTTTTATAGTGTTAGTTTCATCAGCTGTTTTACATTATGATACTTAACACAGTAAAAACTGAATTGACTGCATTGTGCCTTTAAACCCCCCCCCCCAACATGCAATTACTGTACATGTGAGTCCTCTGAATCTACATCTACACGGCAGAAGCTGATTGAAGCACTATGAGCCTCCAACGGAATTGATCTTCCTTTGCAGTAATAATCACAGCCGTGATCACTACCCATAGACCATTAGAGATCTCATAGACAAGCCCTGAGAGAAATGTGACAGAGACCTATGGGTAGTTTGACTAAATGTGACCCAATTCAAGAAACTAGGCATATGTCGCAAGTCACAACTTCACAGAAAAGCTGTTTGAAAGTAACAAATATTTTTTAATAAAAATGCATTTTTTGGAAGAAATGCCTTCTCGAACATGTGAACTTCATGTGCCTTAATAACAAACTTGTATGCCATCTGTAAATACAAATACAATTGTTAAATTACGAGCCTTGTTGGTTAAGGCACAGAAAAAGTAGCAACTTTCCCACTGGCCATGATGGCTGAGATAATGAGTGGACTGGACATGCCGAGAGAGGAGTTCGGATTGGTCTGTCATATTGAAGGCTTCTATCTATTTGAGTTTGTCAGTCTGTGTTGGTAATCCAGTCGAACACAGCTTTTTTTAATGTATTGTGTAGTGGAGCTGCATTAGTGTGGCTCTCCACTTTCTGGAGGATCAAGATTGGAAATCAGTGGAATTAGAGTATGATAGCTGAAGTGATGGAGAAAACACCTGTCTCCGGATTACATCTTCAAACTAAGGGCAACCGTGGTACGGAATTCCTGACAGGGAGACGCAACCATCATGTATGATGATGTATACAGGTAAGGTAGTCTAGCGTTAGCAAGCTACATTTTCAGATGTCATTTTGTAATCATTTTGACAGAAAGTGGTTTCATTTCAAGCATTGTTGGCATGTTGTTCATTGTTGTTTAACTAGCAAACGTTAGCTGGCTGGCTCGTTAGCTAAAGTCACGTGAGGTGTGTGATCTTAAATGTTGTTTACCTAGCTAGGTTAATTGTTTACCAAGCTAGCTAGCTATATTTGTTAAGCTATAGTGTACTGTTAGCTAACTAGCTAACATTAGCTGGCTGGCTCCCTAGCGAATGTAATTATTTGTTTCCCAGAGCTGTTTGCTTTTCTAGTTAGAGCCTAATGTTAGGGAGATGCATCCATCAAGCATGATAATGTATACAGGTAAGATAGTCTAGCGTTAGCAAGCTACATTTTCAGATATTACACATTTCTAATTTTGATGGAAAGTGGTTTCATTTCAAGCTAGAGTGTTGAGACGTTGGCATGTTGTTCAATGTTGTTTGGCTAGCTCGTTAGCTAACATTACGTGACGTGTGTAATCTTAAACATTGTTTACCTAGCTAGGTTCATTGTTTACCTATCTAGCTAGCTAGCTACAGTATATGTCTTAAGCTAAAGTGTACTCTTAACTAGCTAGCTAACGTTAGCTGGCTGGCTCCCTAGCGGATGTTATTATTAGTTTTCCAGAGCTGTTTGCTTTTCTAGTTAGAGCCTAATGATAGTGTCACGCCTTGGTCATTGTATTTTGTGTTTTTGTTATATTTTTTGGTAGGCCAGGGTGTGACATGGGTTTATATGTTGTGTTTCGTATTGGGGTTTTGTATTATTTGGGATCGCGGCTGATTGGGGGTGTTGTTAGGCTTGGCTGCCTGAGGCGATTCTCAATTAGAGTCAGGTGCTTATCGTTGTCTCTGATTGGGAACCGTATTTAGGCAGCCTGAGTTTCGCTTTGTATTTCGTGGGTGATTGTACCTGTCTCTGTGTTGTAGTCACCAGATAGGCTGTAATTAGTTTCACGTTCCATTCTGTTGTTTTTGTATTTAGTTTCAGTTATTTCATGTACCGCGTTTTCATTCATTAAAGTCATGAGTAACCAACACGCTGCATTTCGATCCGACTCTCTTCATTCAACAGACGAACGCCGTTACAATTACTGTCTCTCTCTATATATATTACTGTCTCTCTCTCTATTACTGTCTCTCTCTATTACTGTATTTCTCTCTCTATTACTATCTCTCTATTATTCCTTCTGTATCTCTCTCTCTAATACTATCTCAATCTTTTAGTCCTTCTGTATCTCTCTCTCTATTACTGTCTCTCTCTATATATATTACTTTCAACAGACGAACGTCGTTACAGATAGGCACTTTGTTATTTAAGTGGATAACATTAGCTAGCTGGCTCGTTAGCGAACGTTACCTGACGTGTGTACAACACCTGTTGAATATGGCCGGTGTCAGTAAACATCTGCAAAAAAGCGTAAGGAAATTGTTGCCAGCAGAGCTGGTTAGGCTGTTTTCTTGTTACCCAGAGGTAAACAAATCAACAGCGTCTTGTGCACTGTGAGAGAAAAACGAGATGGGTGGGGCTAAAGCTAAGAGGGTGTGAACGATGCTGAATGGGTGTAGACAAAGAAGAGCTCTTCACTACATACCAAAACATTCAAAGGCGATTTTCTCAAAAGTGAGTTTACGAGTTGATCTACCTTTATCCAATGTAAAAAACACAATTTCACATTTTGCTACAAAAGACTGAACCCAGGTTGTGAGTCACAAATATAGTCGTCTATATAGGGAATATGGCACCATTTGGGACACAGTCGGGCTATTGTCATGATCGTCTAAGGTGGAAACAGTGGACCAAAGCGCAGCGTTGTGAGCATACATACTTCTTTATTATAAGATGTCGCCATCAAACCGAAAACGTGCAGCCAACGTAGTGCTCACAGGCAACTATACATGGACAACTACCCACAAATGCAGGTGGGTAAAAAGGCTACCTAAGTATGGTTCTCAATCAGAGACAATGATAGACAGCTGCCTCGGATTGAGAACCACACCAGGCCAACCACACAGAAATACAAATCATAGAAAAAGGGACATAGAATGCCCACCCAAATCGCACCCTGACCAAACCAAAACAGAGACATATAAAGCTCTCTACGGTCAGGGCGAGACAGCTATATTTGTATTTTAAATGATCTCTCCCTGTCCACTCTGAAATCTAGTCTGAGCTGTCATTACATCAATAGGCATCAGGGGAGAAAAAAAGCACAGGTTTTGGTCTTTCTGTTGATAATAGCACTCACTCATAATAGCACTTATTACAATAATACATGTTCTGGCATGGCAATGCCTGCATTTGAAATAAAAAAGTGTGTAGGCTGTGGCTATGGACTGTGGTCAAAAGTAATGCACTATAGAGAATAGGGTTCCATTTGGGTGTCACGCCCTGACCTTAGTCATCTTTGATTTATTTGTTATTTTGGTTAGGTCAGGGTGTGACAAGGGTGGTTTGTTTAGTTTGTGTAGTCTAGGTGTTTATATGTCTATGGTTGCCTAGATTGGTTCTCAATCAGAGGCAGCTGTTTATCGTTGTCTCTGATTGGGGACCATATTTAGGTAGCCATATTCCTTGGGTTGTTTGTGGGTTCTTATTCTATGTTTAGTTGCCTCTCTGCACTAACTATATTAGCTTCACGTTTTGTTGGTTTTGAATAGTTTGTTCAGTGTTAATTCTTTCATTAAAGAATTATGTACGCTTACCACACGGCGCCTTGGTCTCCTCATTATGAAGACCACGACAGAAGAACCCACCATAACAGGAACAAGCAGCGTGAAAAGGAGGAGCAGTGTTTAATCGGGAAATGAACATGGGAGGAGATATTAGATGGCGCAGGACCCTGGACGTAGCCGGGGGAGTATCGCCGTCCTAAGGAGGAGATAGAGGCAGCGAAAGCAGAACGGCAATACTACGAGGAGAAATAACGGAGAATAGAGGATCGGCGACGATATGAGGGTACACAGCTAGCACCGAAGCCCGAGAGGCAGCCCCAAGATTTTTTGGAGGAGGCACACGAGGAGATTGCATGAGTCAGGTTGGAAACCTGAACCATCTCCTCGTGCTTACTGTGGGGAGCGTGTTACTGGTCAGGCACCGTGTTATGTGGTGGAGCGCACGATGTCTCCAGTGCGCTATTCTAGCCCGGTGCGCTCTATAACAGCTCCTCGCATTGGCCGGGCTAGAATGGGCATCCAGCCAGGAAGGAAGGTGCAGGCTCAATACTCCTGGTCTCCAGTATACCTCCTTGGACCAGGATATCCTGTGCCGGCTCTGTGCACAATGTCTCCGGTGAGTCTGCACAGCCCAGTGCGTCCTGTGCCAGCGCCCTGCATTTGCAGGGTGAAAATAAACATCCAGCCAGGAGGGGTTGTGTCAGCTCTACGCTCCAGACCTCCAGTGCGCCTCCACAGTCCAGTACGTCCTGTTCCTCTTCCCCGCACTCGCCTTGAGGTGCATGTCACCAGCCCGGTACCACCAGTGCCGACACCACACACTAGGCCCCCAGTGCGCCTCCAGGGTCCAGTATGTCCTGTTCCTCCTCCTCGCACTCGCCCTGAGGTGCGTGTCACCAGCCCGGTACCACAGTGCCGGCACCACGCACCAGGCCTACAGTGCGCCTTGGCAGTCCAGTATGCCCTGTTCCTGCTCCTCGCACCCGCCCTGAGGTGCTTGTCCCCAGCTCTGGTACCCCCAGTGCCGGCACCATGCACCAGGCCTATAGTGCGCCTTGGCAGTCCAGAGCATCTGGCGACAGTGCCCAGTCCAGAGCGTCCAGCGACGATCCCCAGCCCGGGATCTCCAACGACGGTCCTCAGTCCGGGGTCGTCAGTGACGGTCCCTAGTCCAGAGCCTTCGGCAATGAACCACGCAGTGAGGGACTCCAGCCCGGGGCCTACGGCGAGGATTCGCAGTCCAGAGCCATGGGTCAGTGCTACAAGGGCGGAGGGATCAGTGTAAAGAAGGGGGCGGCGTCCAGAACCAGAGCCGCCACCGAGGTTAGATGCCCACCCAGACCCTCCCATATAGGTTTAGGTTTGCGGCCAGGAGTCCGCACCTTTGGGGTGGGGGAGGGGGGGTACTGTCACGCCCTGACCTTAGTTATCTCTGTTTTCTTTATTATTTTGGTTAGGTCAGGGTGTGACGAGGGTGGTTTTTTTCAGTTTTTGTATTGTCTAGGTGTTTATATGTCTATGGTTGCTTTGATTGGTTCTCAATCAGAGGCAGCTGTTTATCGTTGTCTCTGATTGGGCACCAAATTTAGGTAGCCATATTCCTTGGGTTGTTTGTGGGTTCTTATTCTATGTTTAGTTGCCTGTCTGCACTAGCCATATTAGCTTCACGGTTCGTTTTGTTGTTTTTGTATAGTTTGTTCAGTGTTCGTTCTTTCATTAAATAATTATGTACGCTTATCACGCTGCGCCTTGATCTCCTCATTATGCCGACCATGACATTGGGACAGAACCTGTGTACTCAGGCTCTACGGGAAGTACTCAGGATTTACAGGAAGTGCTCAGGCTCTACAGGAAACTGTCTGGCGTGTAACATAATTACTGTAAAGTGTGTACTTTTAATCCCTAGCCGTATCTTTCAAGTTTTTTTCTTAAAAATAAAACATCAGCCTCAGATTCTTGAAATGTATTGGTCCTGATAGTGGGTTCTTCAGAATATTTGAAATGTATTGGTCCTGAGAGTGTGTTGATCAAAATATGTGAACTGTATTGGTCCTGAGAGTGGGATCTTCAGAATATGTGAAATGTGCGAGCCCAGAGTGCAACCTAATTAGATTACGTCTCCTCAATTATATCGCTGTAATTAATTGTGTGGTGATTAGGAATTGAAGAGGACAGGCATGCTAGTTTTAATCAGCCTTATTGTCAATAACTTGAATCAGGTCAACCATAAGGCTTCCTGTTCTATCAAAACATTGCACCTCCAAAAACACCACACGGATACACCCAAAGAATGGCATTTTTGCATGCATGTAATGAACGTACTGTAGATAGGCCTCCCTTTATCCCTCCATCCCTACACAGATAAGACTCACTCTCTCCCTCCATGCCTCCATAACTAGGTCTCCCTCTCTCCCCCCATCCCTACATAGATAGGCCTCCCTCCATCCCTTCTTTGATAGGCCTCCCTCCCTCACTCCATCCCTACATTGATAGGCCTCCCTCCCTCTCTCACTCTCTCCCTCCATCCCTACATTGATAGGCCTCCTTCTTTCCCTGCATCCCTACATAGATAGGTCTCCCTCCATCCCTACATAGATAGGCCTGCCTCCCGCTCTCCCTCCATCCCTACATTGAAAGGCCTCCCTCCCGCTCTCCCTCCATTCCTACATTGATAGGCCTCCCTCCCTCCCGCTCTCCCTCTATCGCTACATAGATAGGCCCCCCTCCCTCTCTCCCTCCATCCCTACATAGATAGGTCTCACTCTCTCCCGCCATCCCTACATACACTATATATAAAAAATTATGTGGACATCCTTTCAAATTAGTGGATTCAGCTATTTCAACCACACCCGTTGCTGACAGGTGTATAAAATTGAGCACACAACCATGCGATCTCCATAGAACATTACTGAAGAGCTTAGTGACTTTCAACATGGCACCGTCATAGGATTACACTTTTCCAACAAGTCAGTTTCTAAAATGTCTGCCCTGCTAGAGCTGCCTCGTTCAACTGTAAGTGCTTTTATTGTAAAGTGGAAATGTCAAGGAGCAACAAGAGCTCAGCCGCGAAATCACGCTTCACCATCTGGCAGTCCGACGGACAAATCTGGGTTTGGCGGATGCAAGGAGAACACCACCTGCTCCAATGCATAGTGAAAACTCTAAAGTTTGGTGGACGAGGAAAAATGGTCTGGGGCTGTTTTTCATGGTTCGGGCTGGGCCCCTTAGTTCCAGTGAAGAGATTTTAACGCTAAAGCATACAATGACATTCTAGACAATTCTGCGTTTCCAACTTTGAGGCAACAGTTTGGGGAAGGCCCTTTCCTGTTTCAGTAGGAGAGCAATACAGCATACAGAAATGGTTTGTCGAAGATCGGTGTGGAAGAACTTGAGTTAACTGCACAGAGCCCTGACCTCAACCTCATCAAACACCTTTGTGATGAATTGGAACGCCAACTGCGTGCCAGGCCTAATCGACCTCACTAATGCTCTTGTGGCTGAATGGACAAAATGTTCCAACATCTTGTGGAAAGACTTCCTAATAGAGTGGTGGCAGCTGTAGCAGCAAAGGGGGGACCAACTCCATATTAATGCCTATGATTTTGGAATGAGTTGTTTGACGAGAAGGTGTCCACATACCTTTGGTCATATAGTGTATCTCATCACATTTCTGCTGCAAACGATGTCTTTTGATTGAGAAATGGTGGCTTACTCCCATTCTCCTCTGAGAAGATACGATGGCCTATCTGAAATACAAGTGGTCTCCACAGTAATGTGTTTTTTTATCACATCAGTCGAAACTGTGACCTCTTCAAAAGGATCTCATGAAATTCAGATGGCCCTTACTATCTATTTGTAATACACAGGCATGCTCTGCTCATCAAAGCATGCTGGTGAGCTGTGCATGTACAATTAGGCGTGTGTGTGTGTGTCAAAAAACGTGAACGTTTTATTTGACTGACAGAACATTTTGATTCTAGTTTCACAGCTACGGGCACATTTTCAATGAATTACACTGTAGTTTTGCCTATATTGTACAACATCAATAAAAACCAGACAGTGAAAATTGTGATGGTGTTCCAGTGGAAATTACTCTTTCGCACGATTTTCCCTCTGCACACACAAGCAACGCTAATTGAAGATGCTTATAAAAGACAAAAGCAATTAAAGCTTTTATGGAGGTAATCAGCCTTTCTCTGCTTCCTTTACCTCCTCTTCACTGACTGGTTGGCTGGCTGGCTCGTTCGCTGGGTGGCTCAGCCTCGGCTTCTGATCTTAGTGGAGCAAAGAGAGAACAATCATTCAGTCAGAGGAGAATGATCAGAAACCAACATTACGAGTGTAAAGAATCGATCATTCTAATTATCCGTTTAACGCCAAAGCTAATTATAGTAATTAGGTAATGTTGTTAAGTGTCTTCATTCATGCTTTCTCTCTCAATTCTTCTCTATAGAAATACATTGCATGCAGTGCCAGAGTGGATACAGAAGACAAGAGCCATGTACTGTCTGGCTCTACAGAAGACACACTGAGGATTGAGCTGAAAATGTTGTATTCAAGGCCATGTGCAGACACTGACTGTGTAGGCTTGAGTGTCATACCAACAACACAATACAGCATGAACCCAATTACCTCCATGAACTGTAATATCACTCATCAATTTAACAACTGTTTCGATTACCTTGGTATGAAAATTCAATGAAGTCATTCATCAAGGACTTTTTCATTTCACTATTTGACCTTCAAAAGAAAATAGTTCACTCACTTTTTATAGCTCTGCGTGTATGGAGGCAAAATTACAATGGCTTGCAAAAGTATCCCTCCCCCCTTGGCATTTTTCCTATTTTGTTGCCTTACAACCTGGAATTAAAATTGATTTTTTGTGGGGCTTGTATCATTTGACTTACAGAACATACCTACCACTTTGAAGATATTTTTCATTATTTTGGGGGGTGAAACAAACAAGACATGTATTTTTAAAACTTGAGCATGCAAAGATATTCAATACTTTGTAGAGCCACCTTTTGCAGCAATTACAGCTGCAAGTCTCTTGGGGTATGTCTCTATAAGCTTGGCACATCTAGCCACTGGGATTTTGGCCCATTTTTCAAGGCAAAACTGCTTCAGCTCCTTCAAGTTGGTTGTGTCCCGCTGATGTACAGCAATCTTTAAGTCATACCACAGATTCTCAATTGGATTGAGGTCTGGACTTTGACTAGGCCATTCCACGACATTTAAATGTTTCCCCTTAAACCAATTGAGTGTTGCTTCAGCAGTATGCTTAGGGTCATTGTCCTGCTGGAAGGTGAACCTCTTTCCCAGTCTCAAATCTCTTGAAGACTGAAACTGGTTTTCCTCAAGAATTTCCCTGTATTTAGCGCCATCCATCATTCCTTCAATTCTGACCAGTTTCCCAATCCCTGCTGATGAAAAACATCCCCACAGCATGATGCTGCCACCACCATGGATGGTGTTCTTGGGGTGATGAGAGGTGTTGGGTTTGCGCCAGACATAGCATTTTCCTTGATGGCTAAAAAGCTACATTTTTGTCTCATCTAACCAAAGTAGCTTCTTCCATTTATTTGGGGAGTCTCCCACATGCCTTTTGGCGAACACCGGTATTTGCTTATTTTTTTCCTTTAAGCAATGGCTTTTTTTCTGGCCACTCTTCCGTAAGCCCAACTTTGTGGAGTGTACGGCCTGAAGTGGTCCTTTGGACAGATACTCCAATCTCCGCAGTGGAGCTTTGCAGCTCCTCCCGGGTTTTCTTTGATCTCTTTGTTGCCTCTCTGATTAATGCCCGCCTTGCCTGGTCTGTGAGTTTTGGTGGGTGGCCCTCTCTTGACAGGTTTGTTGTGGTGCCACATTCTTTCCACTTTTTAATAATGGATTTAATGGTGCTCCGTGGGATGTTCAAAGTTTCAGATATTTTTTTATAACCCAATCCTGATCTGTACATCTCCACGACTTTGTCCCTGACCAGTTTGGAGAGCTCCTTGGTCTTCATGGTAACGCTTGCTTGGTGGTGCCCCTTGCTTAGTGGTGTTGCAGACTCTGGGGCCTTTCAGAACAGGTGTATATCTACTGAGATCATGTGACAGATCATGTAACTCTTAGATTGCACACATTTAACTAATTATGTGACTTCTGAATGTAATTGGTTACACCAGATCTTATTTAGGGGCTTCTTAGCAAAGGGGGTGAATATATATGCACCCACCACTTTTCAATTTTACATTTATTTTTATTTTTGAATTAAGTAATTTTTTTCATTTCACCAATTTGGACTATATTGTGTATGTCCATAACATGAAATCCATTTAATTTACTGGTTGTAATGCCAAAAAATAGGAAAAATGCCAAAGGGGTGAATCATTTTGCAAGGCACTGTAAAATACATTTCAATACCAATCTGCTGGACAAGAAACCTAGCATTATGTTGCAGTATTCTGTGCAACATCTGTGGCAAAGGTTTTTGATATTTGCCACACTGTTCTATGTCATTCTATGTCATATTTTGATTCATTTAACCAGGCAAGTCAGTTAAGAACAAATTCTTATTTACAATGGTGGCCTACCCCAGCCAATTGTGCATCAATCTATGGTTCTCCCAATCACAGGTGGTTGTTATACAATCTGGAATCGAACCTTGGTCTGTAGTGACATCTCTAGCCCTGAGATGCAGTGGCTTAGACAGCTGTGCCACTTGGGAGCCATAGTTCACATCAAATGGCTATGAACCCTCAAAAGGCTTGTGTACTGTAGGTGTACCACAATGACATGGCAAGACAATTAGTAAGGTGAAATTAGTTGTCTTAATATACAAAACTGTGATCACATAGGACTGCCATTAATGCAGATATGCCACAGTGCCTTGTCATTTCCAGAAGTTGGGCGCAGTCTTTTGAACTTTGTGTCAAATACTGACGAATCGCCTTATCAGGATAAAAATGTACTAAGGTTATCAAACCTATAAGTACTGTACATTCCTTGTATACTGCGTATCACAGCTGACAGCTTTAACTGAATAATCTATCAGTTTTAACAGACGTTGACTTCCTCTGTCATTCCTGTTTAAAAACTGATTGGTGCGCTGTGCCGTGTAGCTACCACAGGAATTTATTTTAAAAGCTCATCTTTTTGTCAGGGCATGGAACATTAAACCTGCCCTATTTAAGATTTATATTTTGTTTCCTTGTAAACAATATGTGTGTTTTGGAGCTAGCTAGGTATGCCATAACCAGTAAAGCAACAATATTCTTCACAACCCACGTTGGATAATAATAAAAGTTACCTGCATGGCGGTGTGACATAACAGCGTTACTCTGCTGTTGTGTCTTTGGCTATGCCGGATTAAGTGATATGACATGCTATTCTATAAAATAATTTCTCTGTAATTAATATTACCTGCTTGAGCTAATCATGTAAATGTAATTAACTAGAAAGTCGGGGCATCACAAAATAATATTTATAGAGCTGTTATCTTCCGAATAAACTCTTAAAGACCTAGTAATATTTTACATCAATAGCAGTCTATTAATCGTCACCTTAATTCAGTCTCATCTGACAGTTGTAAATTCTAATCACACAGAATTCCACATACACGTAATTAATCATAACTCGACTACAAATTACGTCATAAAGGAAAACGTCCCTAGCGGGCGGAACAGACATGACAGCTTGTTACACAAAAGAAAAGGGGCTGGGTTTGAGTGAAAGTGCGGGAAGACTGAGGAACAAAGGGCGAAGCTGTGCTTTCGTAAATACAGTATCTTATGCATTCTAAATTACTGCCCATTTGGAAAAGGAAAATGCAATAAATATTTACTCTGAGCTGCGCTTCGGTAGAATGGTGGTAGATGGAAGGCCGTGTTGCCCAACCAAGTCCTTTGTCCTTTAAGGAATGTCTCTGCTGGTAAATTGGATACATTGTAGTAACGTCGTTGTGTGGTAGACGGAATACTCTGTCTGTTCCTTCCTAACCTGTGTTTGCAGCTGCTGTTGCTAACTCAACGGCTAGGAGGTATCACTTCTGTAGTGAATAAGAGTTCAAAGTTCATACCATTCGCAACCAAAGCTCACGCTGATGTTGGCTTTGGTATGTAGTTATTATCTGAACCATTCTGCCATAGGACCGTCGTCCTCACATCCTCGGAACAGGAGGTTATATTATCGACAAGGCTTTATATAGGAAGGGAGAGGAGGGCGTGTTTGAAAAGTTTTATAGACTCATGTCCCTTCACAGGGGCGGGCCACTGATTGAGCATAACCCTAACCTTATGAAAACCCAAATCTCACATTTTAGAAGCTAAAATCACATTTCATCCCATCACAAATCATTTCATATTCAAAAATGTAAATTGTACAATAATTCCATGTGAATCCGATAACTCTGATGTGTAGACTTTCCACTGTAGAGTTCTTATCATTGATGAGAATGTTTCAGATGACAACTTGACTGACATCATATTCATTAAGTACCACCGCATATTTTCAATTGGTCGGATTTCCAGAATATAGTTAATTTCCCCCCACCTTCTGATGTTCCCAGAATGTTGTTGTTAACCAAAGAGGTTTGCAAATGTAACATCAGTAGGGTAGAAAGAGGAAAAAGGGGGGAAGAGGTATTTATGACTGTCATAAACCTACCCCCAGGCTAACGTCATGACACTGCTGTCTGAGTCCATTGTGTTTTGGACCTGATGTTGAAGTGTATAACAGACAGCAGAATGTTTTTGTCTAAGTCATTTGCACACAGCTTGGTTATTATCACACCGGTCTATGTTATAAATACATTTGTCTTTCTCTCAATTAACATGTGGTGGAGGAGTCTCTCAGAGGTTTGTTATTGGGTTTATTCATGAACACGGATGAACACTGATCATGCTGTCATTGCTAATGGTGTAGAGAGAGAGAGGACTGGAGCTACTGGAGCTATTCTCTGTGGCATGCACCCAACCCGATTCACAGCAATGCCCCCAAAGCCAGCCTTGCAGATGTTAACACACTGATAACGTCTGGAGGAAATTGTAGAGCTGGAGAGAGAGAGATGGAAAGAGGTAGAGGGATAGTGGAAAATAAATAGAGGGAAAGGGAAAAACAGGGGTGGGATCATTCCTGGTCCGTTTTTGGTTTCAAACAGAGCAACTATTTCACTACGTTGCAGCATCATAGCCTACCTAGAGACTGAAGACAGTTTTTTATTTATGTTTCAGTGATTACAGAGCAAAAACTAAATCCCAAAGGCAAAATTGTATGAATTTGGTGTGAATCAGAATTTGTTATGAAGTTTTTTGATATTTTTTTGTTTGCGTCATCATTGGATGTTTTAGTCTAAGGACCCCTTTTAGATATAAAAAATACATATACATACACACATACAGTGGGGCAAAAAAAGTATTTAGTCAGCCACCAATTGTGCAAGTTCTCCCACTTAAAAATATGAGAGAGGCCTGTAACTTTCATCATAGGTACACTTCAACTATGACAGACAAAATGAGAAAAAAATCAAGAAAATCACATTGTAGGACTTTTTTAATTAATTATGGTGGAAAATAAGTATTTGGTCAATAACAAAAGTTTCTCAATATTTTGTTATATACCCTTAGTTGGAAGTGACAGAGGTCAAACGTTTTCTGTAAGTCTTAACAAGGTTTTCGCACACTGTTGCTGGTATTTTGGCCCATTCCTCCATGCAGATCTCCTCTAGAGCTGTGATGTTTTGGGGCTGTTGCTGGGCAACACGGATTTCAACTCCCTCCAAAGATGTTCTATGGGGTTGAGATCTGGAGACTGGCTAGGCCACTCCAGGACCTTGAAATGCTTCTTACAAAGCCATTCCTTCGTTGCCCGGGTGGTGTGTTTGGGATCATTGTCATGCTGAAAGACCCAGCCACGTTTCATCTTCAATGCCCTTGCTGATGGAAGGAGGTTTTCACTCAAAATCTCACGATACATGGCCCCATTCATTCGTCCTGGTCTCTTTGCAGAAAAACAGCCCCAAAGCATGATGTTTCTACCCCCATGCTTCACAGTAGGTATGGTGTTCTTTGGATGCAACTCAGCATTCTTTGTCCTCCAAACACGACGAGTTGAGCCAAAAGGTTATATTTTGGTTTCATCTGACCATATGACATTCTCCCAATCTTCTTCTGGATCATCCAAATGCTCTCTAGCAAACTTCAGACAGGCCTGGACATATACTGGCTTAAGCAGGGGAACACATCTGGCATTGCAGGATTTGAGTCCCTGGCGGCGTAGTGTATTACTGATGGTAGGCTTTGTTACTTTGGTCCCAGCTCTCTGCAGGTCATTCACTAGGTCCCCCCGTGTGGTTCTGGGATTTATGCTCACCGTTCTTGTGATCATTTTCACCCCACGGGGTGAGATCTTGCGTGGAGCCCCAGATTGAGGGAGATTATCAGTGGTCTTGTATGTCTTCCATTTCCTAATAATTGATCCCACAGTTGATTTCAAACCAAGCTACTTACCTATTGCAGATTCAGTCTTCCCAGCCTGGTGCAGGTCTACAATTTTGTTTATGGTGTCCTTTGACAGCTCTTTGGTCTTGGCCATAGTGGAGTTTGGAGTGTAACTGTTTGAGGTTATGGACAAGTGTCTTTTATACTGATAACAAGTTCAAACAGGTGCCATTAATACAGGTAACGAGTGGAGGACAGAGGAGCCCTTAAAGAAGAAGTTACAGGTCTGTGAGAGCCAGATATCTTGCTTGTTTGTAGGTGACCAAATACTTATTTTCCACCATAATTTGCAAATAAATTCACAAAAACTCCTACAATGTGATTTTCTGGATTTGTTTTCTCATTTTGTCTGTCATAGTTGAAGTGTACCTATGATGAACATTACAGGCCTCTCTTATCTTTTTAGGTGGGAGAACTTGCACAATTGGTGGCTGACTAAATACTTTTTTTGCCCCACTGTATATATTGAACTAAAATATAAATGCAAATGCAACAATTTCAAAGATTTTACTGAGTTATAGTTCATACAAGGAAATCAGTCAATTGAAATAAAGGTAGTAGGCCGTAATCTATGGATTATACATGACTGGTAATACAAATATGCTTCTGTTTGTCAAAGATACCTTTAGAGTGTTTTCTATTCAATAATATTTTTTATTTGCATATATTAGCAACTTTTGACAAAAAAAATATGTTTACTAGGGGCACGGAATTATTCCAGCGGGGGCAGTAGACAGCCCTATCCCCAACAGGTTAAAAAGGTAGGGAAGTGGATCAGAAAACCAGTCAATACCACCATTCACCTCATGCAGCATGACACATCTCATTCGCATAGTTGTTGACTGTAGTTTTTATTTATTTATTTATCCATTATTTTACCAGGTAAGTTGACTGAGAACAAGTTCTCATTTGCAGCAACGACCTGGGGAATAGTTACAGGGGAGAGGAGGGGGATGAATGAGCCAATTGTAAACTGGGGATTATTAGGTGACCGTGATGGTTTGAGGGCCAGATTGGGAATTTAGCCAGGACACCGGGGTTAACACCCCTACTCTTACGATAAGTGCCATGGGATCCTTAATGACCTCAGAGAGTCAGGACACCTGTTTTAACGTCCCATCCGAAAGACGGCACCCTACACAATCCCTGGGGCATTGGGATATTTTTTTTAGACCAGAGGAAAGAGTGCCTCCTACTGGCCCTCCAACACTACTTCCAGCAGCATCTGGTCTCCCATCCAGGGACTGACCAGGACCAACCCTGCTTAGCTTCAGAAGCAAGCCAGCAGTGGTATGCAGGTTCAGTTGTGGGAATGTTGTCCCACTCCTCTTCAATGGCTGTGTGAAGTGACTGGATCCTGGAACACTGGGTTGTACACGTTGATCCAGAGCATCCCAAACATGCTCAATAGGTGACATGTGTGGTGAGTACATTTTCAGCTTCCAGGAATTGTGTACAGATCCTTGCGACATGGAGCAATGCACTATCATGCTGAAACATGAGGTGATGGCAGCAGATGAATGGCACGACAATGGCCCTCAAGGATCTCATCACCTTATCTCTGTGCATTCAAATTGCCATCAATAAAATGTTATTGTGTTTGTTGTCCGTTAGCTCATGCCAGCTCATACCATAACGCCACTGCCACCATAGGTCACTCTGTTTAGAATGCAAACTGCTCGCCCACACGACGTCATACATGTGGTCTGTGGTTGTGAGGTCAGTAGGATGTACTGCCAAATTTCCTAAAATGATATTGGAGGTGGCTTATTGTAGAGAAATTAACATTCATTTCTCTGGCAACAGCTCTGCTGGACATTCCTGCCGTCAGCATGCCAATTGCACGCTCCCTTAAAACTTGAGAGTTCTGTGGTATTATGTTGTGTGATAAAACTGCACATTTTAGAGTGCACCTGTGTAATGATCATGCTGTTTAATCATCTTCATGACATGCTACACCTGTCAGGTGGATTGATTATCTTGGCAAAGGCTCACCAACAAGGATTATAAGCACATTTGTGTACACAATTTGAGAGAGATGTGTTTTTTGTGCATATGGAACATTTCTGGGATCTTGATGATTTAAACTTTATTTAACAAGTCAAGTCAAATTAAGAACAAATTATTATTTACAATGACTGCCCATACCAGCTAAAGCCAGACAACACTAGGTCAATTGTGCCCCACCCTATGGGACTCCAAGTCACAGCTGGTTGTAATACAGCCAGGATCTGAACCAGGGTGTCTGTAGTGCTGCTGCTAGTACTGAGATGCAGTGCCTTAGACAGCTGTACACCTTAGGAGCAGCTCATGAAACATGGGACCAATTCTTGACATGTTGCATTTATCATTTTGTTCAGTATCCAAATGTTTTTTGATGAAACATTTCAATTTGGCCTTACTGCTTTTAGGACATAGAAATGCATTGAATAACAGATTCATACATGGAAACATATATAGTCCAAAAATATTGTGCCTGTCCCTATATTTGAGAGATATAAGAAAGGTCAGGAACATAAACTGCTCAAAAAAATGAAGGGAACACATCCTAGATCTAAATGAATGAAATAATATTATTAAATACTTTTTTCTTTACATAGTTGAATGTGCTGACAACAAAATCACACAAACATTATGAATGGAAATCAAATTTATCAACCCATGGAGGTCTGGATTTGGAGTCACACTCAAAATTAAAGTGGAAAACCACACTACAGGCTGATCCAACTTTGATGTAATGTCCTTAAAACAAGTCAAAATGAGGCTCAGTAGTGTGTGTGGCCTCCACGTGCCTGTATGACCTCCCTACAACGCCTGGGCATGCTCCTGATGAGGTGGTGGATGTTCTCCTGAGGGATCTCCTCTCAGACCTGGACTAAAGCATCCGCCAACTCCTGGACAGTCTGTGGTGCAACGTGGCGTTGGTGGATGGAGCGAGACATGATGTCCCAGATGTGCTCAATTGGATTCAGGTCTGGGGAACGGGCGGGCCAGTCCATAGCATCAATGCCTTCCTCTTGCAGGAACTGCTGACACACTCCATCCACATGAGGTCTAGCATTGTCTTGCATTAGGAGGAACCCAGGGCCAACTGCACCAGCATATGGACTCACAAGGGGTCTGAGGATCTCATCTCGGTACCTAATGGCAGTCAGGCTACCTCTGGCGAGCACGTGGAGGGTGGCCCCCCAAAGAAATGCCACCCCACACCATGACTGACCCACCGCCAAACCGGTCATGCTGGAGGATGTTGCAGGCAGCAGACCGTTCTCCACGGCGTCTCCAGACTCTGTCACGTCTGTCACGTGCTCAGTGTGAACCTGCTTTCATCTGTGAAGAGCACAGGGCACCAGAGGCGAATTTGCCAATCTTGGTGTTCTCTGGTAAATGCCAAACGTCCTGCACAACCCCCACCTGTGGACGTCGGGCCCTCATACCACCCTCATGGAGTCTATTTCTGACTGTTTGAGAAGACACATGCACATTTGTGGCCTGCTGGAGGTCATTTTGTGGCCTGCTGGAGGCCCCCGCTACACGTGGGCTCGGACAGAGTATCCATTCTTGTCAGGATTTGGCCAGGGTTGTTCCGGTTTTCGGTCACTAGATGCCCCCATTGTGCTTTTTGACCTTTTGTTTTCCCTTGATCCCCATTATTATTTGCACCTGTGCCTCGTTTCCCCTGACTCTCCACCAAGGTCGGCGCAGCGTGACGGACTATGCCATTCAGTTCCGCACGGTGGCAGCAGCGAGTGGCTGGAACAACGAGGCGCTCACGGTGTGCTTTCTGAAAGGCCTTTCCGACACTATCCAAGATGAACTGGCCACTTGGGAACCACCGGACAATCTCGAGTCCCTGATCAAGTTGGTCTCACGCATTGGCCAGCGTCTGAGAGAGAGAGAACTCAACCGTAGACCTCTAGCCCCTATCAGTCCCAGCTCCGAGTCCCCACCTTTATCCACGCTGGCTCCACCGGAACCCATGCAGATTGGACGCATCTCCCAGGCTGAGAGAGACTGCCGGATGAGGGAGCGACGCTGTCTATATTGCGGCAAACCGGGCCATTTCCGTTCCACGTGTCCCGGGCTCCAGGGAAACGCTCTGTCCCGTACAGACCGGGGGGGAACTGTAATGGGAAACATAACCTCCTCCCATCCGTCCAACTCCCGTCTGCTCATTCCAGTCACCCTTTCCTGGGACAACCACAAGCTTCACCTTCAAGCCTTGGTAGACTCTGGAGCCGCAGGTAACTTCATGGATGGTGTCTGGGCGAAGGAGAATGGCGTTCCCTCTGAACCTCGAAGTGACCCCATGAGGGTTACTACATTGGATGGAAGCCCTTTGGGATCTGGACTTGTCACTCATGTCACTACCTCCTTGCGACTTTCAGTTTCACAACACCAGGAATTGATGAACTTTCATTTGATCTCCTGTTCCGAGTTCCCTCTCGTCCTTGGATACCCCTGGCTTCACAGCCATAACCCTCACATCGACTGGATCTGTGGGCACTATCAAGCAGTGGGGTCCTACGTGCCAAGCTACTTGTATTTTCCCGAATTCCCAGAGTTCTACTCCCGAGTCTTTAGAATCCATCGACCTGACCCGAGTTCCCGAGTGTTACCTTGACCTCAAACTGGTATTTAGCAAACAGAGGGCCGCCATGCTACCACCCCATAGACCTTATGATTGCCCCATCGAACTGTTTCCGGGCACTTGCCCCCCCAGGGGTCGGATCTTTTCCCTATCTCCACCCGAACGAGCTGCTATGGATACCTACATCAAGGATGCTCTGGAAGCAGGCCTCATGCGTCCATCCACCTCCCCGGCGGGAGCAGGGCCGAGAAAGACGGTGGATTACGTCCTTGCATTGACTACCGGGGACTCAATGCCATAACCGTCCGTAACCGTTACCCGCTACCCCTTATGGGCACAGCCTTCGAGCTGCTCCAGGAAGCAGTTGTTTTCACTAAGCTTGACCTGCGGAACGCATACCATCTTGTGCGGATCAGACCTGGTGACGAGTGGAAGACCGCTTTCAACACGCCTACTGGTCACTATGAATACTTGGTGATGCCCTTCGGCCTGACCAACGCCCCAGCGGTGGTCCAAGCGCTCATAAACGATGTGCTTAGGGATATGCTTAACATATTTGTGTTCGTTTACTTGGATGACATCCTCATCTTTTCGAGCTCTCTTCAAGAACACACAAAGCATGTCAGACAAGTACTCAAACGCCTCCTAGACAGCCATCTGTACGTTAAGCCGGAAAAATGTGAATTCCATTCATCCCGAGTACAATTCCTGGGATTTATAGTGGAACCCGGTCGAGTCCAAATGGACCCCAGGAAGGTAGGGGTGGTAGCGGATTGGCCCACCCCCAATTCCGTTTCAGGAAGTTAAGCGTTTCCTGGGCTTCACAAACTTTTACCGCAAGTTCATCAAGAACTTCAGCTTGGTGGCAGCCCCTCTCTCAGCTTTAAGCAAGGGTGGCAATGCACGGTTTTTGTGGGGAAGAGAAGCTGAGACGGCCTTCCAAGGACTCAAGCAGCGCGTCCTCTCTGCTCCCATCCTGATACTACCGACTACGGATGAACCGTTTGTGGTGGAGGTAGACGCCTCAGAGGTTGGTGTTGGAGCTGTCCTGTCTCAGAGGGGTGAAGACAAGAAGCTTCATCCGTGCGCTTTCTTCTCACACCGGCTTACCCCGGCTGAGAGGAACTACGATGTGGGGGATCGTGAACTCCTAGCGCTTAAGATGGCATTGAAGGAATGGAGACACTGGCTCGAGGGGGCTTCTCACCCGTTTCAAGTGCTTACGGACCACAAAAATCTGGAGTATATCCAGCAGGCGAAGCGGTTGAACTCTAGACAAGCTAGATGGTCTCTTCTTCAATCGATTCCAGTTTATCCTCACCTATCGGCCCGGGTCGAAGAATCTCAAACCGGATGCCCTGTCCCGAGTCTACGCTCCTGCCATTCAAGATGACACGGACATGCCTATCCTTCCAGCTGCTAAGATCGTGGCTCCGATCTCGTGGCAAGTTGAGGATACCGTGAGACGAGCTCAAGCTATCGAACCAGACCCGAAAGGAGGTCCTGCCAATTGGTTGTTTGTCCCCAAGGCAGTGAGGACTCAGGTCTTTCTGTGGGGGCACTCCTCTCGCCTCACCTGTCACCCGGGCGTAGGTCGCACCTTGGAGTTCATCCAGCGTAAGTTCTGGTGGCCTACCATAAGAGAAGACGTTGCCACTTTTGTCAATGCCTGCCCCGTGTGCTGCCAGGGCAAATCTTCTCACCTCCGCCCTCAAGGACTCCTTCACCCTTTACCTGTTCCCCACAGACCCTGGTCCCATATCTCGTTGGACTTTATTACTGGCCTTCCTCCATCCCATGGCAATACTACTATCCTAGTCATAATCGACAGGTTTTCAAAGGCGGCCAGGTTCGTCCCTCTGACTAAGTTACCTTCTGCCAAGGAAACGGCTGAGTTGGTAATTAATCATGTGTTCCGAGTCTTCGGCATTCCTCAAGATATGGTTTCTGACAGAGGTCCCCAGTTCGCCTCAAGGTTTTGGAAGGACTTCTGCCAACTCATGGGGGCTTCGCCCAGTCTATCTTCAGGGTACCATCCGGAGTCCAACGGCCAAACAGAGAGGATGAATCAAGAGCTGGAAACCACCCTCCGATGTATGACTCGTAACAACCCGTCCACATGGTCGTCCTTCATTGTTTGGGCCGAATACGCGCACAACACCTTGCGCTCCTCCTCCACTGGTATGTCCCCGCACGAGTGTCAGTTTGGCTATGCCCCTCCATTGTTCCCGGACCAGGAGGCAGAAGTCAGAGTGCCTTCATCCTTGAAGTTCGTCAGACGCTGTCGGCTTATGTGGAGGAAGACCCGTCTTAATCTTATGCCTTCCTCACAGAGGTACCAACAACAAGCCAACAGACATCGCCATCCCGGGCCTACCCTGCGCCCCGGCCAGAGAGTCTGGCTCTCCACAAGAGACTTACCACTACGGGTGGAGTCTCGCAAGCTGTCCCAAAAATACATCGGTCCTTTTAAGGTTGCCAGGAGAGTTAACCCAGTTTCTTAATATAATAATTCTTATCGCCTACACTTACCCAGATCCCTTAAGATTAATCCCACGTTTCACATTTCCTTATTAAAACCTGTTATTTTTTCTCCC
Source organism: Oncorhynchus gorbuscha (assembly GCF_021184085.1). Classification (NCBI taxonomy): domain Eukaryota; kingdom Metazoa; phylum Chordata; class Actinopteri; order Salmoniformes; family Salmonidae; genus Oncorhynchus; species Oncorhynchus gorbuscha. The sequence goes on from NC_060182.1 coordinate 79,428,644, forward strand.
CTTGTCCCGGCAGACAGACCTCCCCCTCCGCCTCGTGTCATTGGAGGCCAGCCGGCTTATACCGTCCATCGGATACTGGATTCCCGCCGGGTGCAGCGGTCCTGGCAGTATCTGGTGGACTGGGAAGGCTACGGTCCCGAGTCCTGAGGAGCGCTCCTGGGTTCCTGCAAAGACATACTGGACCCTGACCTCATTCGTCAGTTCAGGGCCCTCCACCCCGAGAGAGCTGGCAGGAACGTCAGGAGCCGTTCCTAGGGGGAGGATTCTGTCAGGATTTGGCCAGGGTTGTTCCGGTTTTCGGTCACTAGATGCCCCCATTGTGCTTTTTGACCTTTTGTTTTCCCTTGATCCCCATTATTATTTGCACCTGTGCCTCGTTTCCCCTATTGTATTTAAACCCTTAGTTTTCCTCAGTTATTTGCTCTGTGTTTGTATGTTAGCACCCAGCCCTAGTATTCTGTGTACTCTTGTTGTCCCGGTGGACTCTCTTGTGGAATTCTGTTTTTTGTTCTTGTTTATTTATTTTGAGTATCTTTTGAGGCTTTTTATGCTATACCTACCACCTTGTGGATTTACCTTTTTGTCTTGGAGGATTACCTTTGTTCTTGTGGAAATCCTTTTGAGGTTGTGGAGTTACATGTTTTCCTGAAGGACTTCACTTTTTTACTTCATTAAATACACTGTCTCAAGTACTGCTGTGTCTGCCTCATCTTCTGGGTTCTGCCGACTATTTGTGGCTCAGTTGGTTAAGTGACTGTTTCTCACTCCGGAGACCCGGGTTCGTAACCGGGTCCTGACAATTCTACCATGCTCCAGTTCACCACTAGACAGTCTTCAGAGAACCAGAGATCCATGCTGGACAACCCGGCCTACGATCTATGACCAATATACTGAAGCGCAGCTCAGAGTAAATATTTATTGCATTCTCCTTTTTCAAATGTGCAGTAATTTAGAATGCATAAGATACTGTATTTACGATAGCATAGCTTCTCCCTTTGTTACTCAGTCTTCCCGCTCTTTCACTCAAACCCAACCCCCTTTCCTTTGTGTAACCATCCGTCATGTTGGCTCCGTCCACCAGGGACATTTTCTTTATGACATCATTTGTAATCAATGTATGATCCATTCTGTGTTTAGGTAATTCTGTGTGATTAGTTTGGTATTTAGTAAATAAATAATTAAACCACATTTTGTATTGCTGATTCAACTTGTTAGCCAGGGTTCGTGAAGATAACCAAAAATGTTAAACTTTCAGATGAGACTAAATAAGGTTAGGATTAAATATTGACTGCTACTGATAGAAAAGATTACTTGGTCTTTAAGAGTTTATTTTGAAGACAACAGCTCTGTAAACATTATCTCGTGGTGCTCAGACTTTCTAGTTAATTATCTACCTGATTAGCTTAATCAGGTAATATTAATTACAGAGAAATGATTTTATAGAATAGCATGTCATATCACTTATTCCATCATAGCCAAAGACACGACACAGGCTACCTGCAGACGATTCTTGTGAGGCATGTTGGCATCCTTGTGAGGGCTTGTAGGCCAAATCGTTTGGACGCTACTGACGTTTTCGTGAGAAGAACGTTTTTCTGGATCTCTCGTGGTCTGACAAACACAGCTCTAGCTCGGCCACCTTACAACGCAGATATGGAAACCTTGTGAATGCAGTGAATTGAGATGCAGCCCATGCTAATAAACAGACAGATTTTGATTGGGAATTGTTTCATTATGCTAATTCGATTTACAGGGGGGTGTGGACATCAATTCCAGGGGGTTAAGGCTGAGCACAAGCATAAAGACACAAACCTGCAACCAAAAAATGTCACTTATCAAAATTACTGGCCATACAGTGTACAAAGTATACAGTTTACAAGACATTGACCACACTGAACAAAAAATTAGGAAAAATCTAACCAATTGTGCCATCGCTGTGCAGGGGATGCATCCAAACAAAAAACAGAAATGTAAATGTTAAAGCAGCCAAACAACTGCAGCCCTGAATGTTTACAGTCCCATAGTGCTTGTTAGACGGTGCAGTCAGAACAACTGAGCATGATACAGTAATTCTGTCTGTCAGGCAAACTAAAATAATGTGGCCTCTGGGGCAGAATTTCACCCACCTACATTTTTGTGTCAATCACCACAAATTCTTCATTTTACGTATTTCATGTACTTTACCATCACAAAGTTGTCAGACTCTCCATAATTACCGAACACATGCTGCTTTTTACGACTGACCTAGCTCAGCAATCAGCTTTCAATAATAAAAACAGGGGTGTTTGCACATAAACATCAATAAATTTTACAACCAAGCCCATAAACAGTTTTATATTCCTCTCTAAAACTTCCAAATGAGGATTATGTGCGATGGAAGAGAGTGGATGTGAAATACTGCTGACGCACTTATGTTTCACATGGCCGACCGACGCGTCGTCATCTCTGCGTTGGGTGACAAACACTCTGTGATGTCTCCGGCATGGCTAACAGCTGGTGCCTCTGAGTCATGCCTTGCAGGCTCTTGTTTTTGTGTTGAAATACCTACACAAATCACAGGCATAGAAACTGCTTTCTGCTCTGTCTGATGAATAGATTTTTTACAAGCACACTCTGCCAATGATTCTGTGGGGGGTTATATATCACTGCAGAGCTGTGCCAGGACCACCCACTACTCATATTCAAATGAGGGATTATAACATTTAAAAACACATTGCATACTGTGTGGTGATGTTTCAACCTAATTTGTGGGAATCACAATTTTGCAGGTCCTAAGTAAGTCTCAAGTCTTATCCTTCAAGTCTTGAGTCCGGATTTTCCATCTGTAAATGCTCTACAGATGTGCATTGAAAAAATGTAAAGCACCACAATATATGTCAGTTTATTGCATAAATCGTACATGCGTTGGATCGCAATGCTGGTGCAGTAAAATAATCCAGTCCATTTTAATGAATTACAGTGTAGTCTAATACAAGTGTAGATTATGACACAATGTCAATGGAAAATAAATCTAAAACGTGGTCAGCAGCAGATCAAAATAGGGCCACAAAGTCTCCGGGTGAATGGAGGAGCTGTCCATGATGCTGTCATTCAAGGTCCTTTATTTAGTCTATTTGTAATGACGGTTACATTTTGGCTTCTGCTCAGATAGATGAAGCCAGCGGGGTACACATGCAGTATACAGACACCATGGCTACAGACCTACCAAAGATCAGACTATCATGGCTCTCCAACTCTGTTTCTGGAGTGCTACCATACAGTGTGGTTTCAGTCCAACCCCTGATGTAACTAACCCGAATAATCTTATATACCAGCTAATTATTAGAATCAGGTGTGCTAGATAAGAGTTGGAATGAATACCTACACGATGGTAGCTCTCCAGGAACAAGGTTGGAGAGCCCTGTTAAAAAAATATGCATAAAATGCACCCTCCAATTGCAATGTTTGCCTATTCCCACGCATATTGTCTCAATAAAAGTTTTATACCCTCAAACATCAAGTTCGCCATACCTAATTTCGAAATAGGCCATCATCACTGTCAATCATGAATGATAATTACGCATGCCAATCAGTTTCATGGCAATGGCCTATGCATTTCCATCTTGAATTACTGTTTCGTGAGCGAGGTCGAGCAGATAACGTTAGCAAACTATTAGCCTAATCTTGTATTTTGTTTCAATCAAAGCATATATCCTGCACAGCGGCTCTGAGTTCTGACACATTATCATTTTTGGGGGACTATTCAGCTTCAGCTAACCATCCTAAAATCTCATTAGAAATTAGATGTTTTTGTTGTAACAGTAGTGTTATAGGCCTGCTATGCTATTCCGTTCTGTTATATAAAATACCAATTCATTGTTATGTGATCTTGCAAGACATTAATTCAGCTTTGATCTAACTTTACTAAATTAGCACCAGTGAAGAGTCATAAAACCAAGCATTTGGTGTGGTGTATTCATGCATCTCAAACTATAACCTAATGGCATTATTACCTCCAACTTGGCCCAATTCCCATTTCCAATTTCCCACCCTTACATAGCCTACCCTATCAGGCCCTGCATCTCAACCAATAGTCAATATAGGCTAAAGATCCCAATCAACTTCAAGAGAGGGTCAGGCTCTTGGGCTGCGGTCCAAACACTTAAAAGACACACGCTATCCCCTCAGCCCTCAAATTAAGTGGACACTTCTGATGACGTATCATGACATTTGACAAGTGTACACTTGCAGGGCAAGGGGCGAGGGAGGAAGAAATTATTTTTAAATGGACCACCCATGTCGGTGGAGGTTTATGAACATCAAGGCAGACAGGTAAAAAAATAATAAATAATAAATAATAATAAATAATAATAAATAATATTTTGAAGTTGTCAAGTCTCCAATGGGCCTCTGCAGTATGTAGTCTACAGTTCCTCATCATTCACCAGAGAGAAGACATGGAAGAAACCACCATTTACCTACCTCTAGGCTGCTGTAGCCTACATATTTATTTGGTTTGTCATTCTATCATTTTTCATGGATTCTCATTTTTTTTGTTGTTTTTTTTAAGTGAGGGAGAGCTCCCCCTACACGACACATCTCATTACTTATGAAGCTAAGGCAGCTGCACTGCACTATTTCATCAATAAAAAAATATATTAGGGGGGATTTATTTGTCACACCCCCACCCTCATACTACTTCTTGCATCAATGAATAATGTGTTGCCCCAAGTAATAACGGGCAAGTCTCAAGTTAAGTCTCCAGTTCCACAGCTCAGGTTGAGTCAAGTCAAGTCCACCATTTTGGGTTTTGAGTCCTCAAGTCAATGGTTAAGTGTTGTATGCCAATTAAATGCCATTTTTTATTTCCATTGCAAGCTAGTAGTTCAAAACATTACCTCAATTTAGCTAACTAGCTCACACAGCAGAGCAATAATTGAATTCTAAACTCTCTTAATGGACTTCAATTGTCTGACAAAGTTTGAGGTTGTTTCAATTGCATCAGTGATTTTTGACCCACATGTTTAACAAACTGCAGATCTTTTTTTCCCCAGCACCACATCTTTGAAACTGAATGCAGCGATTTTTGGGACCGAAACCAGACGATGCCATGATGACAGACTCAATCAGCATAGAGCTGGGCGATATGGACAAAAAGTGATATTGCGATAAATGTAACTATTTTTCTCATAACAATAAATACAACGATAAAAAAACATTTTAATGGACAGTTACTTTCCATTAGCGGCAGGGCTCTAGACAATTTTTTCCAATGCCAAGTAAGACAACTGATACGGTAGCAAGTGATTCAAAAAGTAAGCTATTCCATCTAACATATCAAGGGAATGATTGATTTATATTTTGATGTGCAACTTGTCAAAATAGGATCCAGAATGATCAGATTTTTTTGTGGTGGGGGGGGGATCTTCAGAGATTATTGTGTTGAAATCTTTATGCATAATAGCCTATGCTATAGGCTATTATTCACCACCTGAGGATGTGGAAAAACACTAAATATTATATTGTTGCAAAATAGCCATTTAAGGTAATGGATTAATCTATTAGTAAATGTAATGTACTATAAAACATTGGCTACTTGATTGAAGCCATTTCACTGCAAATTGAGAGTTGAGCTCTGGAAGTGCATCAACTCCATACTACATAGCCTACTCCGGTTGTAAAATTGTGTCATAAACTAAATATTAAGAGGTGAAAAATGAAGTATACACTCACAGGAAGTTGTGACCCTCCCTCTGTAACTAATGGTATGTTTCCCCACAATTGCACTTTGAGCAATGGCCATATGCTTGTGTTTATCAGAATGCATCTATCCATCCGCCATGTGCACAGTGTGGAGAGGGAGACTGGATTGCTCACTCAGCAGCCGACAGTGAAACACAGACAGATAAATAGTTTCATTGCAGGAATCAACATAACACATAGGTTATTACTGTTGACCAAATAATGGTTTTAGAACAATCTACAATAATGTTATGTGAAAATCAACAGGAATGTTGTCTTGCAAAATCACCAAAAGTTACCGACCTAAGCAAACTGCAGCGAAAGGAGAGGAGGTGAAATGATGAGAGGAAGGTGATGGGGAAATCTGAACAAGTCTGCCGAGTTTCTTGAGTTACACAGCTCAACTCCAGGTTAAGTCACGAGTCATAGATGCTCAAGTTGAAGTCAAGTGGCAAGCATTTAAACATTTTGGCATGTCACGTGTAAAGACACAAAGTTAGTACTCGAGTCCAAGTCACGTGACTCTAGACCACACCTCTGGTGGGAACACTTAATGTGAATGTTCTTTCATAATGTCTACTGTTGTGGGTGGTAACCATAAGTGGCCGTTCTAACATTTTAAAAGTACATGTTTCATTAAGAGTGTGAAACATAATATACCACCTTTCAAAATGTACGTTACTACAGTTAATGGAACAATGGGAATAAAATGTCAGTTGGCAGGAGGTGTACTTCTGCTGTGAGATCTCTAATCTGAGCTGGTCAAGTCTAACCTGCTTTAGAACAAAAATATAAATGCCACATGCAAGATTTTCAAAGATTTGAATGAGTAACAGTTCATATAATGAAATCAAATCCTAATCTATAGATTTCACATGACTGGGAATACGAATATGATGGTCGCAGGTACTTTAACAAAAATAGGGGTGTGGATCAGAAAACCAGTCAGTATCTGGTGTGACCATCATTTGCCTCATGCAGTGTGACACATCTCCTTCACATAGAGTTGATCAGGCTGTTGATTATGGCCTGTGGAATGATGTCCCACTCCTTCAATGGCTGTGAGAAGTTGCTGGCTATCAGCGGGAACTGGAACATGCTGTTGTACACGTTGATGCAGAACATCCCAAACATGCTCAATGTCTGGTGAATATGGCTTCCAGGAATTGTGTACAAATCCTTGCGACATGGGGCTGTGCATTATCATTGTGAAACATGAGGTTATGGCAGCGGATGAATGGCACGGCAATGGGCCTCAGGATCTCATCACGGTATCTCTGTGCATTCATATTGCCATCAATCAAATGCAATTTTGCTCGTTTTCCGTAGCTTATGCCTGACCATACCATTACCCCACCGGCACCATGAGGCACTCTGTTCACAACGGCGACATCGGCAAAGAGCTCGTCCATACGACGTCATACACGCTGTATGCCATCTGCCTGGTACAGTTGAAACTGGGATTAATCCGTGAAGAGCACACTTCTCTAGCATGCCAGTGGCCATCGAATGTGAGCATTTTCCCACTGAAGTCTGGTCAAAACCCTGGTGAGGATGACGAGCAAGCAGATGAGTTTCCCTTAGACGGTTTCTGACAGTTTATGCATAAATTCTTTGGTTGTGCAAACCCACAGTTTCATCAGCTGTCCAGGTGGCGGATCTCAGATGAACATGCAGGTGAAGAAGCCGTAATGTGGAGGTCCTGGTTACTAGTTACACGTGGTCTACAGTTGTGAGGCAGGTTGGACATACTGCCAAATTCTCTAAAATTACATTGAAGGTTGCTTATGGTAGAGAAATTAACATAAAATGATCTGGCAACAGCTCTGTTGGACATTCCTGCTGCCAGCATGCCAATTGCACTCTCCCTCAACACTTGAGACATATGTGGCATAGTGGTTTGTGTGACAAAACTTCCATTTTAGAGTGGCCTTTTATTTATCACAAGGTGCACCTGTGTAATGATCATGCTGTTTAATCAGATTCTCGACAAGTAAGCTTTTTGTGCGTATGGAAAATTTCAAGGATCTTTTATTTTATTTCATGAAACATGGGACCAACACTTTACATGTTGCATTTATATTTTTGTGAAGTATAGTTACAATTCACCTACTGATTTGAATATTATCTGGATACTGTCTCAGATAAGTGTCTAGGAGGTCATTTTCAGCTTACTATCAGCCATCTTCACACCTTTCTCTTTCTCACAGAGTTGCACGCACACACAAACACACACACAGTGTCATTTCTCCCCACCAGCCTCCATAGAATACTTTTTTTGCGATCAGATCAGGCCTTCATTGTCAATTAAAACAAAGCTTTTGGGAACAACTTTTGGAGAACATTGACTGTGGCAAGAAGAGATGCTCACTTATCAGAACCCCTACATCATTCTGCTCAGTAAATGATTTGTTTATAAGCTATGTTAAAACCAAGGCTGGAAAAATCAAACACAATTAGTCATAATTTGGTATTATTTGTTGCACAGTTTATTACCCAAATCTGTTAACTTGGTATTTGTTTAGTAGTATAAAAAACATATTAATGCGGCATACGTTTCTGCAATAATGTACATAGCCTACAGCACAGTAGAAACGTATAAGCTACAAGAACTGGGTAACAATCAAACTGTTGAGTAACCAATTCAATGTCCTATTTCTTTGCATATCTTTGGACTTTAGTGTAAAGACGTGCCTGTTTGCCTACACACCAAGGACTGACACTTGATTCCAATATCTCCAAACACCACCATGAACCTCTATCCAAAACAACAGCACCACCACCATTTGCACCACATCTTCAAATCCAAGCCGTGCCCCCCAATCTTATTTATGCTCAGACAGGCTCAATGTTAGCTAGAACCGACAGGTGTGTTGCATTTGTGTCATGCAAAGCGTTGGCCGTATGGATTAGGAGCCTCCTGCCAGTCCTCTTCCTGTTGTAGGGACAACACACACACCTCCTGCCAGTCCTCTTCCTGTGCTGGGATGTGTGCATGAGGAGGCCAAGGCGTTCAGGCAGATGTGCAATATGTGGACTGGAGGGAGGGTGGGAATAGCCTACTACAATACAGTACACACAACTGTTTTATGGAAATACAGTACTGCACAGTCATAGAATGGTCAATCCTTGTCATCTATCTACTCTACATCCGGTACACGACATTCTTTCACAGATTACAACTCTGCTTATTTACGTTCACATACATGTTTGTTTAGCAGTGAAATCGTATTTTACCAGATTTGCTACTCTGCATAAAAACAGGCAGAAAGATAAAAGGATGAAGTTGAGCATGGATTATGTCTTATGTTTTCTCCTCACAAAGAAAGACTTTGTCATATTGCTGACTATGTCTGTACAGTTGCAGCTAAATATATTGGCACCCTTGCATTCTTCTTATGGGAATTATTTAGGCAATTATTCCCTATTTCTTCTTAAGTAAATGGACATTAAAAACAATTTTGGTAAACTTAAGATTACAATTTTAAGTTAGAAAATAAAGACAATGGCATGAACAAAATGATTGGCACCCTGGGAGCTAGAACTTGGATGCACAGAGCTAGTACTTGGTTGTACAGAGCTAGTACTTGGTTGCACAGAGCTAGTACTTGGTTGCCCAGAGCTAGTACTTGGTTGCACAGAGCTAGTACTTGGTTGCACAGAGCTAGTACTTGGTTGCACAGAGCTTGTACTTGGTTGCACAGAGCTAATACTTGGTTGCACAGAGCTAGTACTTGGTTGCACAGAGCTAGTACTTGGTTGCACAGAGCTAGTTCTTGGTTGTACAGCTTTTGGCCAACACTGCAGACAATCACTTCTTGTAGCCATCAATGATAATTTGCTGATTTCATGAAGGCGTACGCACGTTCAAGGCCTCCAGTACCAGAGGCAGCAAAGCAACCCCACAGCTTTATCAAACCTACCCCAACTTTGATTGTAGGGAAGGGGTTATTTTCATTGAATGTTTTATTTGGTTGTCACTAAACAGAGTGCTGATTTGTATTGCCAGAGTGCTCTTATTTTGTTTCATTGGTCCACATAACATTTTCCTCTGGATTTAGGATTGTTTCAGAGGGTTTTTGTGAAGTTCATTCAGAATTCATTGTGTCTCCGTCAGCAGTGGGGTCTTCCTATGTTTCCCAATGACCAAATGAATCATTCAAAGAAAATGCACCAGAGTGCACCTGAGTGCAATGTCTCTTTTGAAGTTGGACAACAACCCCAAACACACATAAAAAGTCCCCTGGAACGGTTCAGGCCGAAACACTGGACTGTTCTGGAGTGGCAGGTGAGTCCAGATCTGAATCACATCCATAACCTATGGCGAGAGCTGAAAACAGAAGTTGGTGGAGGGCACCCATCAAACATTGAAGAATTAGAGCAGTTTGCTGCTGAAGAGGGGGCCAAATTGCCAGTAGAACGGTGCAGCAAGCTCATTGATGGCTACATGAAAGCATTTGTTGGAAGTTATCTTGGCCAAAAGATGTGGAACCAATTACTATTTTCTCCATTTAATTTGTAACCTTAAGTTTATAAAACTACAATTGGTTCTCCAATGTTGAAAATCCAATAAGGTGTGGAGACCAATTTTATTTTATTTTTTACATTTGAGAAGAAATAGGGAATTATTTAAGAAATAATATACCTGGCCAATAATATACCTGTGACAATATACCTGGCCGCAACTGTATGTATGACCGTTTGGTGCTGTAGGAGTATTATTGTGCTTCAACCTAACCGACTGCATCACTGGAGGAGAAGAAAACACTGCCATCTATTGATCAACTGTGAAAGGAAGCACTTTCTCCTGCAGTGCGAAGAGTTCAGCACAGCCTTGGACAATTCAAAGACTATACAATGTACAAACACTTCCATTCAATGTGGAGAGGCTACTATAGTTCTGCACTGAATTTTACCTTTGTGCATACCTTATATCTGTCCATTCAATTAAAATGTTTAATGGTGATTCTATATTAAAACTGACCTATGAGCTATGCACATATGAGGAGAACGAGGCAAGAAGAGGGATGGAAAGAGAGAGCGAAAACATGACAGTATGACAGCAGGACATATGCCCAGGCTGTGAGCAGAGTAACAGGCCCAACCCCCACTATTACACCCGCCCAAGCCCCATTCTGCGACCTAAGAGGTATGTATCAGATGCTCAACATGCTCTGCTCACACCTACTGTGATGGTCCTGGCCTAAATCACACAAAAACAACACTAGACAATATGGAACACAAAGCTTTACTATGTCATACTGGAATATACAAGGTCTGAGGTCATCTGCCTTTGGCCTAAAGAGCAGGAATCCAGACTTCGTCAAAGAAATTGGAAATACAGACATTGTTATCCTAAAATAAACACGGTATAAAGGAGATGGACCCACTGGTTGCCCTCTAGGATACAGCGAACAGGTTGTCCCATCCACCAAACTACTAGGTGTGAAACAGTGAAGCGACTCAGGGGGTACGCTAATTTTGTATTGAGCAGACATTACCCACTCTATTAAATTAGTTAAAACAGGAACATTTTACATCTGGTGAGAAATAACAGAAGAATCAACATACTTTAATGATGACAGCTCTACAATTTCCAGGCTCAGGGACATGTACTAGTCTGTGGTGACCTAAATGCCAGACCTGGACAAGAACCCGACACCCTCAGCACACAGCGGGACAAACATCTACCTGAAGGTGACAGCCTTCCCTCCCCCATATGCCTCCCTATACACAACTACGACAACATAAACAACAAAATGGGTCACAACTCCTGCAGCTCTGTCGGACACAGGGTATGTACATAGTCAATGGTAGGCTTCGAGGGACTCCAATGGCAGGTACATCTATAACTCATCTCTTGGCAATAGTACTGAAGACTAGTTAATCACTGACCTCAACCCAGAGTCTCTTAGAGAATTCACAGTCAATACACGGACAGCCCTATCAGATCACAGAAAAATCACACTACTTGAACAGAGCTATGCTCAATCATGAGGCATCAAAGCCAAAGGAACTGAATGATATTAAGAAGTGCTATAGACGGAAGGAAAATAGTTTGGAAATCTACCAAAAACAATTAGCCAACAACAAATTTGATTCCTGGTAGACAATTTCCTGGAGAAAAGGTTTCACTATAATAGTGAAGGTGTAAACTTGGCAGTAAAAAAACGAAACAGAATATTTGACCTCTCAGCTTCCCTATTAAATCTAAAAATTTCAATAACCTAAGAACGAAATTGAGAAACCTAGCCAACCAAAAACATAGAGACCCAGAAAGCTTTCACTATGTGTCACGTTCAGACCTTAGTTATATTGTTCTGTCTTTGTTTGAGTATGGTCTTGGCGTGAGTTGGGTGGGTTGTCTATGTTCCTTTTTCTATGTTGTGTTTTGCGTCTGGCCTGGTAAGGTTCTCAATCAGAGGCAGGTGTCGTTAGTTGTCTCTGATTGAGAATCATACTTAGGTAGCCTTTTCCCACTTGTGTTTCGTGGGTGATTATTTTCTGTTATGTGTTGTGTATGTCACCATTCAGAACTGTTTTGTTTCTCCTTTGCTATTTTGTTTAGTGTTCTCGGTTTAATAAATATATGATGAACACTTACCACGCTGCTCTTTGGTCCTCTCCTCATTCCAACGACGATCGTCACACTATGGCGAATAAATAAAACAATACAGAAATATACCACGAAAAATGAAGGAACAGCACGTCAGAAATCAGCTCAATGTAATTGAAGAATCAATTGAATCTAACCACTTCTGGGAAAATTGGAAAACAAACAACAACACGGGGAGTTATCTAAAACGGAGGTGTGGATAAACCACTCCAATCTTTTTGGCTCTATAACAACGAACAAACAGCTAAAACATTTAAATGATCAAATACACATTTTAGACTAAACTATAAAAGACAGAAACCACTAGATTCTCCAATTACATTGAATGAACTACAGGACAAAATACAAACCCTCCAACCCAAAAAGGCCTGTGGGGTTGATGGTATCTTAAATTAAATGATTAAATATACAGACCATAAATTCCAATTGCCTATATTTAAACTCTTAACGTCCTCCTCAGCTCTGGCATCTTCCCCAATATTGAGAACTGAGGACTAATCATCCCAATCCATAAAACTAGAGACACATTTGACCCCAATAACTACCGGAGGATATGCGTCAACAGCAACCTTGGGAAAATCCTCTGCATTATCATTAACCGCAGACTCGAACATTTCCTCAGGGAAAACAATGTACTGAGCAAATGTCAAATTGGCTTTTTAACAAATTACCATACGACAGACCACATATTCACTCTGCACTCCCTAATTGACAAACAAACAAACCAAAACAAAGTTTTTTTTTAAAATCTATCAGTTTTGAGTTGGAGGCGTGCATCACCATGCAGTCGTGGCTGAACAGGGAGTACAGGAGTAGCTGAGAATTCACCCTTGTGGGGCCCCAGTGTTGAGGATCAGAGGAGTGGAGATGTTGATCCTACTTTCACCACCTTTGGGCGGCCCGTCAGAAAGTCCAGGACCCAGTTGCACAGGGCAGGGTCGAGACCCATGGTCTCCAGGTTTTTAATGATGAGTTTGGAGGGTACTATGGTGTTGAACAGCATTCGTCCATAGATATTCCTCTTGTCCAGATGTGATAGGGCATTGTGCAGTGTGATGGCGATTGCATCTTTTGTGGACCTATTGGGGTGTTATGCAAATTAAGGTGGGTCTAGGGTGACAGGTAGGGTGGAGGTGATATGATCCTTGATTAGTCTCTCAAAGCACTCCATGATGACAGAAGTTAGTGCTATCTGTGAAAGTAATTTAGTTCAGTTGCCTTGGCTTTCTTGGGCACAGGAACAATGGTGGCCATCTTGAAGCATGTGGGGACAGCAGACTGAGATAGGGAATGACTGAATATGTCCGTAAACACACCAGCTAGCTGTTCAGCACATACTCTGATGAAACGACTAGGGAATGCCGTCTGGGCCAGCAACTTTGCGAGGGTTAACACATTTAAATGTTTTACTCACATCAGCCACGGAGAAGGAGGGCCCACATTCTTTGGTAGTGGTTCACGTCAGTGGCACTGTATTGTCCTCAAAGTGCCCACAGATATTGTTTATTTTGTCTGGAAGCAAGACGTCAATGTCCGTGACGGCTGGTTTTATTTTTGTAATCCGTGATTGTCTGTAGACCCTGCCACATACGTCTCGTGTTTGAGCCGTTGATTTGCGTCTCCACTTTGTCTCTATACTGACACTTTGCTTGTTTGATTGCCTTATGGAGGGAATAACTACACTGTTTTCGGTCATATTTCAGTCGTCTTGACATGTTACACGAATGCTGCCATCAATCCACGGTTTCTGGTTAGGGAAGGTTTTAATAGTCACAGTGGGTACAACATCTCCTATACACTTCCTTATAAACTCGCTCACCGAGTCAGTTTATACATACATGTTATTATCTGAGGCTACCCAGGAACATATCTCAGTCCACATGATCGAAGCAATCTTGAAGCGTGGAATCTGATTGGACAGACCAGTGTTGGATAGACCTAAGCACAGACACTTCCTGTTTTAGTTTCTGCCTATAGGAGGGGAGCAACAAGATGGAGTCATGGTCAGAGTTTCCAAAACGAGGGCGGGGGAGGGCCTTGTATGCATCGTGGAAGTTAGAGTAGCAATGGTCAAGCATGTTACTTGCTCATGTAGACCAATCAATATGCTGATAGAATTTAGGTAGCCTTGTTCTCAAATTAGCTTTTTTTAAATCCCAGCTACAATAAATGAAGCCTCAGGATATATGGTTTCCAGTTTGCATAGAGTCCAGTGAAGTTCCTTGATGGCCGTCTTGGTATACACTTGCAGGGTGATATACACGGCTGTGAGGATAACCGGGGAGAGTTCTCTTGGTAGATAATAAGGTCAGCATTTGAGTGTGAGGAATTCTAGGTCAGGTGAAGAAAAGGACATGAGTTCCTGTCTGTTGTTACAATTACACCATGAGTTGTTAATCATGAAACATACACCCCCGCCCTTCTTCTTACCATATAGATGTTTATTACTGTACTGATGCACTGAATATTCAGTTGGCTGTATGGACTCCGACAGCATGTCCCCAGCTAGCCATGTTTCCGTGAAACAGAGTACATTACAATCCTGGATATCTCTTTGGAAAGCAATTCTTGCCCAGATGTCATCGACTTTGTTAACCAGGGACATTAGCGAGTAATACACTCGGGAGCGGTGGGTATTGTGCGCGCATCTGAAGATCACTCCGGCACCCTCTCCTCCGGCGGCATTGTTTTGGGTCGGCCTCTGGAATCAGTTCAAATGTACGTAGAATGTATGCACACATGACTGTAAGTCGCTTTGGATAAAAGCGTCTGCTAAATGGCATATATTATTTTATTATTATTATTATTATAAATGCCCTGGGAGGTGCAGACAAATGATTCGTTTTGGGAAAGTCACATTCCTGGACGTAGTGCTGGTTGTGCTGGTAAGTTGACGTCACTCTGATATCCAATAGTACTTCCCGGTTGTATGTAGTAACGCTTAAGGTTTTCTAGGCTGACAATTTAATCAATTAAAAAACTAAATACTGCACAGTTTCCTAAGGACTAGAAGCAAAGCTGTCATCTCTATCGGCGCCATCTTGTGTGCATTTGATACTAACTTTAAACTATTAGCCCTATAAGGAATTATATTCTGAAATTTTATCTGATGGTTTCATTGAATCAGTACACCACACACAATTTGTCTGGCCAGTGACAGCCACCTAGCTAGAACTAACATGCCCCTACCAAAATGTAAAAACCTACCTAGCTAGCATTAGCGTGAAGCAAAATATTTGTGCTACCTGCTCCCATAAGAGGCCACCAGCAATTTGTACTTGCTTCAATCTATAATCCCTGTAATGAATATAATCCCATGGGTTATTTGAATCAGTAACATTACATAGACACAATCTGTAGCCAGCTGACTGTCAGTTAGACGTGCACCCCATACTGAATTGTCAAAAGCCACGCACTCTCGTTTTCCAGTTGAGCATACACACAGCATTGCTACCACACAGCATTGCTACCATTAATAATATATCTACTCACATGTCCAGGATTTCTGGGTTTCTTTTATATTCTAGTATTGACTGTCTATCCCGGTCAAGAAAGTTAAAATACAAAATTGTATCCATCACCTTTGTTGGTGGCGTATGTAATCAGCACAACAAGTATTTGCTTGCCAATGTGTGCTCAATGTGTCTGCTTCGGTGCCGTAATTACATGAATGCAGGAAGAAACTTTTTTGCCAAAATGACTTCCACCAACCCCTGTGGCCTACACTAGACGATTATAGTACCTATGGGGATCAAAGTTGCCATGTGAGGGTGCATTAGGACTGTACAACCATGTCAATACTAGGTTTTATTCCTGTCAGTGTCCGTCGATGCAATCTAAATAGGCATTAGGGCTGTAAGAGTCCAAGGAGATCCCCTGATGCCTGCCAATTGAAAGTAGTTCTGGAATGCCTTGGCTGTGAACAGCATTGCTGAGGATGAGGAGTGATATGGAAGGGCATTGAATACGTTTTCATTAAACATTAAATGAAGATGATACTTAGAAATTAAATGTAACTATTCATTATTTTATCAATTGTAGCTAAATGTCATGAAGATTATACGCATACTTACTTATTTATATACAATTGGTCATACAAAAAGTATAATATACAAACAATTTAATTTGCAATCTCATGGTAATTTTTATAATTAGTAATATCTTACATCACACTTATATCATGTTCCAATACATCATTATATATTACAAGATGGGAAATAAACTTCACATTTATTCTTATAACAAGACATGGGCTACTTGTAAAACACAGTATGTAATGTGACTGACACAGAACCTACATCTCTATGTAAATTCAACTGGTATCTTAATGGAAGACACACTCTGTTACACTGTCAGTAATTACACTGCTATTTTATTAATATCATAAATGAGATGTATAGTAAACTACTAAATAAAAATGGCCGATACTGCTCTTTGCTTTGGTATTACCCTGCAATTTGTAACATATCATGCCATGATAGAAGGCAGTAACTGTCGTTTAAGGGTCAAAGGACATGTCAGAGGTCAGGGTCAACATGAGTAAAAAATGTATTCATAGTAGGACAACAGATCATTACATCTCGAATGATGTCCCTATATTTTATTTGGCTGGACAACTAAAGAACTTGAAGCAATTTTTCGCAGTTCCACGCTATGAGCAGTTACTGACTTTTACTTGGTAGGGCAGTACTGTTTGCTGATTATCTGGTGCTTTGTCCCCAACCAAGGAGGGCCTACAGAAGTACCTAGATCTTCTGCACAGATTCTGTCAGACCTGGGCCCTGACAGTAAATCTCAGTAAAACAAAAAATAATTATGTTACGAAAAAGTTCCAGTTGCCAGGACCACAAATACAAATTCCATCTAGAAACCGTTGCCCTAGAGCACACAAAAACCTATACATACCTCGGCATTAAGCATCAGCGCCACAGGTAAGTTCCACAAAGCTGTGAACGATCTGATAGACAAGGCAAGAAGAGCCTTCTATGCCAAGTAAAGGAACATCAAATTTGACACACCAATTAGGATCTGGCTAAAAATACTTGAATTGGTTGTAGAATCCAATGTACTTGTGGTTGTGAGGTCTGGAGTCCGCTCACCAACCAAGAATTCACAAAATTGGACAAACAGCAAATTGAGATTCTGCATGCAGAGCAAGTAAAACAGCAAATTACGCAGAGCAGTATTAGGCCGATGCCCACTACTTATCAAAATCCAGAAAAGAGCTGTTCAATTCTACAACCACCTAAAATGAAGTGATTCCCAAACCGTCCATAACAAAGCCATCACCTACAGAGAAATTAACCTGGAGAAGAGCCCCCTAAGCAAGCTGATCCTGGGGCTCTGTTCACAAACACAAATAGACCCCACAGAGCCACAGCATAGCAACACAATTAGACCCAACCAAATCATGAGAAAACAAAAATAGAATTACTACAGAGCAAACTAGAATGCTATTTGGCCCAAACAGAGAGTACACAGTGGCAGAATACCTAACCACTGTGACTGACCCAAAATTAAGGAAATCTTTGACTATGTACAGACTCAGTGAGTATAGCCTTGATATTGAGAAAGGCCGCTGAAGGCAGACCTGGCTTTCAAGAGAAGACACTGCCCACAAAATGAGGTGGAAAGCTGCACTTCCTAACCTCCTGCCAAATATATGACCATATTAGAGACCCACAAAGAATTTGAAAACAAATCCAATTTCGATAAACTCCCATATCTATTGGGTGAAAAACCACAGTGTGCAATCACAGCAGCAAGATTTGTGAACTGTTGCCGCAAGAAAAGGGCAACCAGTGAAGGACAAACACCATTGCAAAAACAACCTATATTTATGTTTATTTATTTTCCCAATGTTTATTTATTTTCCCTAACTATTTGCACATAATTACAACATTGTAAATAGACATAATATTACATTTGAAATGTCTTTATTATTTTGGAACTTTTGTGAGTGTAATGTTTACTGTACATTTTTTTTGTTTATTTCACTTTTGTTTCGGCAATGTAAACATATGTTTCCCATGTCAATAAAGCCCCTTAAATTTAAATTGAATTGAGGGAGAGAGAAGCAGTCAGCCCTGAAGGCACGGGAATATTGATCAGATCAATCAGTCAGAATGGAGATGAAGAGAGAGCAGAAGAATGTGAATGTGTCATGTCAAGAACAGTTTACATTTTAGAATAAGCGGTTCCTACTTTTAAATGGCAGTCACACAGGTAGAAAGTAGGAACACCGTTTTAAATAATGTTACATAGTACTTCCACCAGGTCTTCATAGAGATGAGTGGTTTGGTTAAAGGGAAACATCGGGATTTTGGCAATGAGGTTCTTTATATACTTCCCCAGAGTTAGATGAACTCAGGGATACCATTTCCTTATCAATTTCCTGAAGTATCCTTTCAATATGGTTTGCTTCCTAACTCTATACTACAGTTTAATTTACCCATGTCTCATTTACTGCAATATTGTCTAGACCAGTACATATGATTTGTATATACACAAATTACACATCATCCAAAATACATTTGCAAGACTAGGCACCTCATCTAACTACTTGGCTCCATCTGATACTCAATATCATGTCCATCTGCAACATTAATATAATCAAATTATTAACCTTCATCTACGAAACACATACTTCCCAGACATCCTCCTCAAACCCTTCAATTGATTATTCTGGGTTAATTCCCAAATCCTTGCATACAACACACTGTGATAACCTTCACCCTCACATAGTCAATGCTCTATGAGCTACAGACTCTGTAGCTCATACTCTGGAATTCCTATTTTCACATTGCCAAATCATCATCATCATCATCCCTTAATAACTTTCAGCACAGCTTATAGACTACGGGTCAGCCTGATGAACCAAACTACCCACTAGTCTCCTCCATGTAGCCTAACACTCAATCGCATTTTATTGCATGACATAAGTATTTGATCACCTACTTACCAGTAAGAATTCCGGCTCTCACAGACCTGTTAGTTTTTCTTTAAGAAGCCCTCCTGTTCTCCACTCATTACCTGTATTAACTGCACCTGTTTGAACTTGTTAACCTGTATAAAAGACACCTGTCCACACTCAATCAAACAGACTCCAACCTCTGCACAATGGCCAAGACCAGAGAGCTGTGTAAGGACATCAGGGATAAAAGTGTAGACCTGCACAAGGCTGGGATGGGCTACAGGACAATAGGCAAGCAGCTTGGTGAGAAGGCAACAAATGTTGGCACAATTATTAGAAAATGGAAGAAGTTCAAGATGACGGTCAATCACCCTCGGTCAGGGGCTCCATGCAAGATCTCATCTCGTGGGGCATCAATGATCATGAGGAAGGTGAGGGATCAGCCCAGAACTACACGGCAGGACCTGGTCAATGACCTGAAGAGAGCTGGGACCACAGTCTCAAAGAAAACCATTAGTAACACACTACGCCGTCATGGATTCAAATCCTGCAGCACATGCAAGGTCCCGTTGCTCAAGCCAGCACATGTCTAGGTCCGTCTGAAGTTTGCCAATGACCATCTGGATGATCCAGAGGAGGAATGGGAGAAGGTCATGTGGTCTGATGAGACAAAAATAGAGCTTTGGTCTAAACGCCACTCGCCGTGTTTGGAGGAAGAAGAATGATGAGTACAACCCCAAGAACACCATCCCAACAGTGAAGCATGGAGGTGGAAACATCATTCTTTGGGGATGCTTTTCTGAAAAGGGACGACTTCAGGACGACAGGACAGGACGACTTCACCGTATTGAGGGGAGGATGGATGGGACCATGTATCGTGAGATCTTAGCCAACAACCTCCTTCCCTCAGTAAGAGCATTGAAGATGGGTCGTGGCTGGGTCTTCCAGCATGACAACGACCCGAACCACACAGCCAGGGCAACTAAGGAGTGGCTCCGTAAGAAGAATCTTAAGGTCCTGGAGTGGCCTAGCCAGTCTCCAGACCTGAACCCAATAGAACATCTTTGGAGGGAGCTGAAAGTCCGTATTGTCCAGCGACAGCCCTGAAACCTGAAGGATCTGGAGAAGGTCTGTATGGAGGAGTGGGCCAAAACCCCTGTTGCAGTGTGTGCAAACCTGGTCAAGAACTACAAGAAAAGTATGATCTTTGTAATTGCAACAAAGGTTTCTGTACCAAATATTATGTTCTGCAATAAAATGCAAATGAATTACCTAAAAATCATAGATTGTGATTTTCTGGATTTTTGTTTTAGATTCCGTCTCTCACAGTTGAAGTGTACCTATGACAAAAAAATACAGCCCTCTTGTCACGCCCTGGTGTTAGTATTTTGTGTTTTCTTTATTATTTTGGTCAGGCCAGGGTGTGACATGGGTGAATTATGTGTTGCCTTGTCTAGGGGTTTTGTAGATTGATGGGGTTGTGTTTAGTATAGTAGTCTAGGTAAGTCTATGGTTGCCTAGAGTGGTTCTCAATCAGAGGCAGGTGGTTATCGTTGTCTCTGAATGGGAACCATATTTAGGCAGCCATATTCTTTAGGTATTTCGTGGGTGATTGTTCCTGTCTCTGTGTTTTGCACCAGTTAGGACTGTTTTCGGTTTTCCACATTTTCTTGTTTTGTATAAGTATATTGTTCACGTTATCATCTTTATTAAAGATATTTATAAATAACCACGCTGCATTTTGGTCCGCCTCTCCTTCACCAGAAGAAAACAATAACACCTCTACATGCTTTGTGAGTAGGAAAACCTGCAAAATTGACAGTGTATCAAATACTTGTTCTCCCCACTGTAGCTTATTTAGCTGTGGTTCTCATATCAGCCCTCTTGGCATTCTTGCCTCACATGCACACCTTTGTCTGCCTTTTTATCTGCACTGTTTTGTCTTCCACCTGTCTTCTTTCAAAAAACTAAAACTAAAAACAAAGATACTGTATGCTGTAAGATGTGGATACACCATTATTGAAAGTATGACTGTCTGGCTTTACATGTAAGTGTGGACTTAAATGTTGTCTCTGTCAACAAAATGATTCACTAATGTTTAAATTGGCTACAACCCTGTCCTGTGCTATGAAGATATTATATCGTACTGCAAGTAAATCATGAAAATAGGTTTAACTTATTCTCCATCTTTTCAAATTAGAGTTGACTTGGGAGTTAGAAGGAAAACGTTCACACACAAAAAAGCATGAAAAAAACAAGAACTAGCCATGTCGAAAGAAGAAAGATTACACATGATGCAACCCTATAGGATAAAGTACAACCATTCATGTTCAGCAATATATCTCTGGGATATGTCGGATAATGAGGCTTCTTATATGACAACATTTTGATGTAACATCTGTGGAGAATATGGGAGCCTGGTTGGCGGAAAAGTATTGGAAAGCATTTGCCATATCAATTATCACAGAATGTCAACACCTGACATATTCCACTGTTATAACGAATCACCCTACAGGAAGGACAACATGGCCATGTTACTGTTATCCAGAAAAACCATATACAGAACATGAGAAAATTTGAATGTCTTTTTGGCAACTGAAAAAAAGACAGGCAAAAAATATGCATAAAAGATGTAATGATATCAAAACAACAATCAAATAGTATTATTAACAACCATCCCCTCATAAAACCCCAGTGCTACCTACGTATCTAATTGGCAAGTCATTTTAAACCTCCCATCATTACAGAGAAATGTGTATTAAATCTGGTAATTCAACGAAAAACAAGAATACAACTATTCTCCTTTGATTTGCATTATTACTGGCTAGCTTCCAGAGATGAGCTCTGGTGGTTTCTGCAGTCCTTGGGAATCAATTAAGACTTTGACCAACAAAAGTAGAGGGAATGCAAGGAAAGCCATGTCTGCGCTGTGAATATCAATCTGGTCAGCCTTGCATGGCAGACGAGGAAAATTGCTGCTGCACTAAACGCTTGTAAATAACACTGCTAAAAATCATTTAGGCTCAAATTGGACGAGATAATTTAGGAGCACAATAGGTGATTGGGCTGATGTGTATTTAATGGTAGTGGTGCCATTGTTTTGTAAAAACAAATACATAGTATACTGTAGATGCCTTAAAAGAAATTGAGCAGTTTGGTATTTTACTGTGAATTAATTATATTACCCCTGGAACCTACCATAAATATATCAAACCAAGCGATTTTAAATGAAGGTCAAGACAGATTCTTCTAATTATTTCTATAGAATCGCTGGGGGGGGGGGGGTACTAAGCTAACATATGGATATGTTATAATATCATCATAACATGGATCATCTGGCAAGTTCATTTAGAATTGTATGACCCTTTTGGAATCCAAATTAAATATTTATCTATTATTTGATAAAATAATTCATTTGGCCATTACTACTATAGCCCATAGAAACACATTGAATAACATTCATGAATGTAAAAAAAAGTTTAGGTTTTGAAGTGTCTGTACTATATCTTGAAGCTAAGAAAGCTCACAAAATATATATGTATTTGTTTTTTTACACATACTTAACCCCATATTTTGGGGGGCAGAAAACTACTTCCATATTTACATTTGTCTGTATGAGTTACCTTCAGACAAGTCTCGTGACACCTTCCATAGGGTGGTCATAATAGTTTGTAGGCCAAACCGTTCGGACGCTACAGAGGTTGTTGTGAGAAAACCGATTTTTGGGATGTCTCATGGTCTGACAAACACTGCTGTTGTAACGGTCATGACAAGTGTTCACGATTTTTATTAACACTGAACACTAGAACAAAATAACAAAGTGAGAAACGAAACAGACACAGTCCTGTCAGGACAGAAGACAACTACCCACAAAACACTGGTGGAAATAAGGCTACCTAAGTATGGTTCCCAATCAGAGACAATGATAGACAGCTGTCCCTGATTGAGAGCCATATCCGGCCAAGAAAAAGAAATACAAAACGTAGACAAATGAACATAGAATGCCCACCCAAATCACACCCTAACCAAACCAAAATAGAGACATAAAAAGCTCTCTAAGTTCAGGGAATGAAAGTACCCCCCCCCCACCAAAGGTGCGGACTCTGGCCGCAAAACCTGAACCTATAGGGGAGAGTCTGGGTGGGCATTTCTCCGTGGTGGCGGCTTTGGTGCGGGACATAGACCCCGCTCCACCTCTGGCTTGGCCCACTTTGGTGGCGCCTCTAGTGCGGGGACCTTCGCCGCCAACCCCAGACTGGGGACCCTCGATGCGGGCCGCGGACTGGGCACCCTCGATGCGGGCCCCAGACTGGGCACCCTTTTTATGGATATATACAAATACACCACTGTTCAAAAGCTTGGGTTACTTAGAAGTGTCCTTGTTTTAAAAATAAAATCACCTTTTTTGTAAATTGAAATACAATGTAGACATAGTTAATGTTGTAAATGACTATTGTAGCTGGAAACGGCTGATTTTTAAACGGAATGTGTAGAAAGGCGTACAGAGGCCATTATCAGCAACCATCACTCCTGTGTTCCAATGGCATGTTGTGTTAGCTAATCCAAGTTCATCATTTTAAAAGGCTAATTGATCATTAGGAAACCCTTATGCAATTATGTTAGCACAGTTGAAAACTGTTCTGCTGATTAAAGAAGCAATACAACTGGGCTTCATTAGACTAGTTCAGTATCTGGAGCATCAGCATGTGTGGGTTAGACTACAGGCTCAAAATGACCAGAAACAAAGGACTTTCTTCTGAAACTTGTCAGTTTTATCTTGTTCAAAGAAATGAAAGCTATTCCATGTGAGAAATTGCCAAGAAATTGAAGATCTCGTAAAATGCTGTGTACTACTCCCTTCACAGAACAGCACAAACTGGCCCTAACCAGAAAAGAAAGAGGAGTGGGAGGCCCAGGTGCACAACTGAGCAAGAGGACAAGTACATTAGCGTGTCTAGTTTGAGAAACAGACGCCTCACAAGTCCTTAACTGGCAGCTTCATTAAATAGTACCCGCAAAACACAAGTTTCAATGTCAACAGTGAAAAGGCGACTCCGGGATGCTGGCCTGTGACAGGGGATACACGTGACTCCTGGGAAGTGTGGAGTTTGGAGTTTACCAGGAGGTTTATCGCACAATCCTCTTGTCGATGAGGTGGTAATTGGGTCGCCCTCTTTTTACAGAAGGCGGTAGCCAAATTGGCATATTCTGGGGGAATGCGCACGGTGGAGATTTGGTCTGGACTCTCCACCATCGTTGCACTGATGGAAACTCCCACACACCAACCTGAGCACTCCTCTGACCACCCCTTTAGAGCCCTCTGTTGCCACGAAACAATGGGGTTGTAAAAGGCCAACGAGGGAATCCTCAGCACCACCGGAAACACAGGGGAATCAATGAGGAAGAGACTAATTCTCTCCTCATGACCCCCCTGCATAACCATGTCCAGTGGAGCCGTGGCCTCCCTGACCACCCCTGACCCTAATGTTCGACTATCTAGGGAGTGCACGGGGCAGGGTTTGTCCATCTGAACCAGGGGAATCCCTAACCTATGCGCGAATCTGCGGTCCATAATATTCCCTGCTGCGCCTGAATCTACTAGCCCCTTATGCTGAGAATGGGGGGAAAACTCAGGGAAAGAAATCAACACATACATGTGACAAACAGGGGGTTCTAGGTGAGCCTGGTGCTGACTCACCTACGGTGTCCGAACAGTGTGCCGTCTCGACTCCCAGGCGAGCCCCTCCAGCACCGGTCGGCAGTGTGCCCTCTCCGACCACACCTAGTGCAGGAAGTGGCTCCTCCTCTGCCCTCGCTGCAATACCCACTAACTCCATGGGTGTTGGAGCGGAGGCGCTGGGGGGTGGAACCAACAGGACCCGATCGCCCGCGCGTAGCCAGCAAGTTGTCCAACCTTATGGACATGTCGACTAGCTGGTCCAGTGTGAGGGTGGCGGCTCTGCATGAACTCCAGAGCGAAGTCTTGTGTGCTCCTCATCTCCTGCCGTAAACGGAACAGACGTTCACTAGCCCCTCGACCCTCAGGTGGATGGTCGAACATGGACCGGAAGTGGCGGGTGATCCTGACCCCTGTCTCAGCCTCCAGTATTTATGCTGCAGTAGTTTGTGTTGGAGGGCTAGGGTCAGTTTGTTATATCTGGAGTACTTCTGCTGTCCTATTCGGTGTCCTGTGTGAATTTAAGTGTGCTCTCTCTAATTCTCTCTTTCTTTCTCGA
Source organism: Oncorhynchus gorbuscha (assembly GCF_021184085.1). Taxonomy (NCBI): domain Eukaryota; kingdom Metazoa; phylum Chordata; class Actinopteri; order Salmoniformes; family Salmonidae; genus Oncorhynchus; species Oncorhynchus gorbuscha. The sequence goes on from NC_060182.1 coordinate 79,454,130, forward strand.
AGGACCTGAGCCCTAGGACCATGCCTCAGGACTACCTGACATGATGACTCCTTGCTGTCCCCAGTCCACCTGGCCGTGCTGCTGCTCCAGTTTCAACTGTTCTGCCTTATTATTATTGGGCCATGCTGGTCATTTATGAACATTTGAATATCTTGGCCATGCTCTGTTATAATCTCCACCCGGCACAGCCAGAAGAGGACTGGCCACCCCACATAGCCTGGTTCCTCTATAGGTTTCTTCCTAGGTTTTGGCCTTTCTAGGGAGTTTTTCCTAGCCACCGTGCTTCTACACCTGCATTGCTTGCTGTTTGGGGTTTTATGCTGGGTTTCTGTACAGCACTTTGAGATATCAGCTGATGTACGAAAGGCTATATAAATAAATTTGATTTGATCTCTGGGTAGTAGTCCCTCGCCGAGTCTGGTCCATCCCAGACCGCGTTGGCCCACTCCAGAGCGTTCAGGCTCTCACCTCCCAAAGAAGCTGGGTGAACGGTTGCCAGGCAAAGCTCCAGCTGGAGCAGGAACCCCTTGCAGTCGTCCCATCGTACTCACTCTGGAGTGCGAGCCGGATACCGCTGGGGCTGGACGACGCCAGAGAAGGTGGTGGTGCTGGTTGGAGTGTGGCTGGTGGAGGGGTATAACACATGGAGGAGAAACCTCTAATCCTAATTACCATTCAAACGGTACGACGATCGTGACAAAACAAAACCCTGTGGCGCAAACACTCACCCCCAACAGAGCAACAACAGAAAACAATCCCGCACAAATAATTAGCCGGCAGCGGAGGTTAATGAACCCACCGAAATTAACTAATAGGACACAGGTGTAAAAAAAAAGACACAAACGAAAAGGAAAAATGGATCGGTGGCAGCTAGTAGGCCAGCGGCGACGAAACGTGATAGTGTGTGCCCAGCTGTTCCTTAGGGTGTTTTTTTTATCTACCGGGGAGTCTCGTGAGTGAAAACATCTGAAGTTCAACAAAGGTAAACGATTTAATTTGATTGCTTTTCTAATTTTCATGACAAGGTTGCCTGCTGCTATCAAGGCATAATGCTATGCTAGTCTAGCGATAAACTTACACAAATGCTTGTCTAGCTTTGGCTGTAAAACATATTTTGAAAATCTGAGATGACAGGGTGATTAACAAAAGGCTAAGCTGTGTTCCAATATATTTCACTTGTGTCTTTCATGAATAGGAATATTTATGTCCGTTGCGTTATGCTAATTAGTGTCAGTCGATGATTACGCTCCCGGACCCAGAATGGGGAGTCACAAGAAGTTTTAAGAAGGTAGAACAGAGCCTTATCATGGACATACTTCTCCCCATCTTAGCTTATTTTGTATCAATATGTTTTGACCCTGACAGTTTACAATCCAGGGTAACTTCAAGCAATTTAGTCACCTCAACTTGCTCAATTTCCACCATCTTTTTTACAATATTTAGTTGAGGTTTAGGTTTAGTTTTTTTTACATTTTTTTATTTAACCATTTATTTAACTAGGTAGGCCAGTTGAGAACAAGTTCTCGTTTACAACTGCGACCTGGCCAAGATAAAGCATAGCAGTGTGAACAGACAACAACAGAGTTACACATGGAGTAAACAATGAACAAGTCAATAACACAGTAGAAAAAAAAGAAGAAAAAGAGAGTCTATATACATTGTGTGCAAAAGGCATGAGGAGGTAGGCGAATAATTACAATTTTGCAGATTAACACTGGAGTGATAAATGATCAGAGGGTCGTGTACAGGTAGATATACTGGTGTGCAAAAGACCAGAAAAGTAAATCAATATAAACAGTATGGGGATGAGGTAGGTAAATTGGGTGGGCTATTTACCGATAGAATATGTACAGCTGCAGCGATCGGTTAGCTGCTCAGATAGCAGATGTTTGAAGTTGGTGAGGGAGATAAGTCTCCAACTTCAGCGATTTTTGCAATTCGTTCCAGTCACAAACAGCAAAGAACTGGAACGAAAGGCGGCCAAATGAGGTGTTGGCTTTAAGGATGATCAGTGAGATACACCTGCTGGAGCGCGTGCTACGGGTGGGTGTTGCCATCGTGACCAGTGAACTGAGATAATGCGGAACTTTACCTAGCATGGACTTGTAGATGACCTGGAGCCAGTGGGTCTGGCGACGAATATGTAGCGAGGGCCAGCCGACTAGAGCATATAGGTCGCAGTTGTGGGTGGTATAAGGTGCTTTAATAACAAAACGGATGGCACTGTGATAAACTGCATCCAGTTTGCTGAGTAGAGTATTGGAAGCTATTTTGTAGATGACATCGCCGAAGTCGAGGATCGATAGGATAGTCAGTTTTACTACTGTAAGTTTGGCGGCGTGAGTGAAGGAGGCTTTCTTGCAGAATAAAAAGCCAACTCTAGATTTGATTTTAGATTGGAGATGTTTGATATGAGTCTGGAAGGAGAGTTTACAGTCTAGCCAGACACCTAGGTACTTATAGATGTCCACATATTCTAGGTCGGAACCATCCAGGGTGGTGATGCTGGTCGAGCGTGCGGGTGCAGGCAGCGAACTGTTGAAAGCATGCATTTGGTTTTACTAGCGTTTAAGGGCAGTTGGAAGCCACAGAAGGAGTGATGTATGGTGTCGAAGCTCGTTTTGAGGTTAGATAGCACAGTATCCAAGGAACGGCCGGAAGTATACAGAATGGTGTCGTCTGCGTAGAGGTGGATCAGGGAATCGCCCGCAGCAAGAGTAACATCATTGATATATACATAGAAAAGAGTCGGCCCGAGAATTGAACCCCGTGGCACCCCCATAGAGACTGCCTCTGCCTCTCTACTCTGTCTGCAAAGTAGTTGGTGCACCAGGCAAGGCAGTCATTAGAAAAACCGTGGCTACTGAGTCTGCCGATAAGAATATGGTGATTGACAAGAGTCAAAAGCCTTGGCCAGGTCGATGAAGACGGCTGCACAGTACTGTCTTTTATCGATGGCGGTTATGATATCGTTTATTACCTTGAGCGTGGCAGAGGTGCACCCCTGACCGGCTCGGAAACCAGATTGCACAGCGGAGAAGGTATGGTGGGATTCGAGATGGTCAGTGACCTGGTTGTTGACTTGGCTTTCAAAGACCTTAGATAGGCAGGGCAGGATGGATATAGGTCTGTAACAGTTTGGGTCCAGGTAGTCGCCACCTTTGAAGAGGGGGATGACTGCGGCAGCTTTCCAATCCTTGGGGATCTCAGACGATATGAAAGAGAGGTTGAACAGGCTGGTAATAGGGGTTGCGACAGTCGCGGCGGATAGTTTCAGAAGTAGAGGGTCCAGATTGTCAAGCCCAGCTGATTTGTACGGGGGGGGGAGCTGTTGGTAGAGGTTGGAATAGCCAGGAGGAAGTAATGGCCAGCCGCTGAGAAATGCTTGTTGAAGTTTTCGATAATCATGGATTTATCAGTGGTGACCGTGTTACCTAGCCTCAGTGCAGTGGGCAGCTGGGAGGAGGTGCTCTTGTTCTCCATGAACTTTACAGTGTCCCAGAACTTTTTGGAGTTAGAGCTACAGGATGCAAATATCTGCCTGAAAAAGCTGGCCGGACTGACTGCATGTATTTGTTCCTTACTTCCCTGAACAGTTGCATATCACGGGGACTATTCGATGCTATTGCCGTCCACCACAGGATGTTTTTGTGCTGGTCGAGGGCAGTCAGGTCTGGAGTGAACCAAGGGCTATATCTGTTCTTAGTTCTGCATTTTTTGAACGGAGCATGCATCTAATATGGTGAGGAAGTTACTTTTAAAGAATCACCAGGTTTCCTCAACTAACGGGATGAGGTCAATATCCTTCCAGGATACCTGGGTCAGGTCGATTAGAAAGGCCTGCTCGCAGAAGTGTTTTAGGGAGCGTTTGACAGTGATGAGGGGTGGTCGTTTGACTGCGGATCGGTAGCGGATACAGGCTATGAGGCAGTGATCGCTGAGATCCTGGTTGAAGACAGCGGAGGTGTATTTGGAGGGCCAGTTGGTCAGGATGACATCTATGAGGTTGCCCTTGTTTACAGATTTAGGGTTGTACCTGGTGGGTTCCTTGATGATTTGTGTGAGATTGAGGGCATCTAGCTTAGATTGTAGGACTGCCGGGGTGTTAAGCATATCCCAGAACAAACTCTGAAGCTAGATGGGGGCGATCAATTCACAAATGGTATCCAGGGCACAGCTGGGAACTGAGGGGGGTCGGTAGCAGGCGGCAACAGTGAGAGACATTTTTGGAGAGAGTAATTTTTAAAATGAGTAGTTCGAACTGTTTGGGTATGGACCTGGAAAGTATGACATTACTTTGCAGGCTATCTCTGCAGTAGACTGCAACTCCTCCCCCTTTGGCAGTTCCATATTGATGGAAAATGTTATAGTTGCGTATGGAAATCTCAGAATTTTTGGTGGCCTTCCTAAACCAGGATTCAGAAAGGGCAAGGACATCAGTGTTAGCAGAGTTTGCTAAAGCAGTGAGTAAAACAAACTTAGGGAGGAGGCTTCTGATGTTAACATGCATGAAACCAAGGCTTTTTCGATCACAGAAGTCAACGAATGAGGGTGCCTGGGGACATGCAGGGCCTGGGTTTACCTCCACATCACCAGCGGAACAGAGGAGGAATAATATGAGGGTGCGGATAAAGGCTATCAAAACTGTTCGCCTAGAGCGTTGGGGACAAAGAATTAAAGGAGCAGATTTCTGGGCATGGTCGAATATATTCAGAGCATAATGCGCAGACACGGGTATGGTGGGGTGTGGGTACAGCGGATGTAAGCCCAGGCACTGGGTGATGATAGGAGAGGTTGTATCTCTGGACATGCTGGTTGTAATGGGTGAGGTCACTGCATGTGTGGGAGGTAGGAGAAAGGAGGTATCAGAGGTATGAAGAGTGGAACTAGGGGCTCCATTGTAAATTAAAACAATGACAACTCACCTGAACAACAGTATACAAGGCATATTGACATTTAAGAGAGACATACAGTAATCGCAGGTGTTGATTGGGAGAGCTAGCTAAAACAGCAGGTGAGACAACAACAGCAGGTAAAATGGCGTTGACTAGGCAGAGAGGGTTGGATTAACTACACACAGAGCCTGAGTGCGGCTGGGGCCGACAGATAAAAACATAAACAAACAGAATGGAGTACCGTGATTAATGGACATGAGTGTGGTTCGGGTGAACAGCTGAGTAGGCCGGGAAGTGGGTCTCGGGGACAGCTTCGGTACCGCGTGCAAGCTAGCTGTGAAGATCAGAAGTAGTGGTCCAGGGATTACGGCAGGAATCCGGCTTTGTTCTGGAGAGACAGTTATCCAGGCAAAAAAAAATGGCTGGCTGTGCAGAAGGTAAAAGCCGCTAGCAGTGGCTAACGTTGACTAAATAGCTTGGAGCCTGTTAGTTGGTTGGCTTATGGAGGTTCTTGAATGTGTTCTAAAAGTTAAAAAATAATAGGGATTCACATTGGGTGAGGCAGGTAACCTGAAGGTATAATCGAATTAAAAATCGAATAGTGATTGAAAATAAATATGGGTACCAGTGAGTGGTTGGGCTAGCTGGGGACACGGTGATTCAGACAGTTAGCAGGCTTGTGCTAACAAGCTAACAGTTAGTAGGCCGGGGCTAAACAAGCTAGCTGTTAGTAGACCGGGGCAGGCTAGCAGTTAGCAGGCAGAATTAGCAAGCAGATAGCAAGGGCTAGAAAGTTAGCCTTTGGGGGACGTCGCGATGGGGTTAAGTCTGTTTATGCCTCTTCATGCTGTGACATCGATAGACCGGTCGTGGGTCCGGATATTGTAGCCCAGGAGTATGCTTCGGTGGTAGCACAGGAGCTCTGGTCTGGCCGGGCTAGCTTCAAGCTAAGTGGATGGAAACCCTAGCCAGGAGTAGTCATCCTGGGTTGCGGTTAGCTAGTTATGAAGATCCAGATGAAAATGTTCCGTTTGCGGTGGGAATCTGGGGATAAATATAATAGGTCCGTTATGCTCTGGTTAGAGTCGCGTTGTTCGAACTGGCGAGAGCTTTCCGAGCTAAAGGTTAGCTGATGACTGCTAGCAATGGTTTGCTGACTGATAGCTGGTAGTTAGCTGGTTAGCTTCAGTTGAGGGGTTCCAGATCCGAAGTAAATATAAATACTTCAGAAGAAAAAAAAAGCAGATCCACGCTACATTGGGTGAGGCGGGTTGCAGGAGAGAATTTAGATGTTAAGGTTTAGCAAAATATTTTAAAAGATATGCAAAGACAAATATGTAAAAAATGATATATACAAGGGACACGACAGGACAGGACATCTGACTGCTACGCCATCTTGTATTTTGTCCCAAATACAATGCTTTTAGTTTTAGAAATATTTAGGACTAACATTCCTTGCCACCCACTCTGAAACTAACTGCAACTCTTCGTAAAATGTTGCAGTCAATTTCAGTCACTGTAGGAGCTGACATGTATAGTGTTGAGTCATCCGCATACTAATACACTCTGGCTTTCCTCAAAGCCAGTGGCAATTCATTAGTAAAGATTACATTTTTTCAAAGGGCCTAGACAGCTGCCTTGGGGAATTCCTGATTTTACTTGGATTATTTTGGAGAGGCTTCCATTAACCTCTAGTGACACCCCATCCCGTGAACGGGACCGTTGTCTTCATCTTACACTAATTAGCATAACGCAACGGACATAAATCTTCCTAGAAAATCTTCCTATTCATGAAAATCACAAGTTAAATATTTTGGAACACAGTTTAGCCTTTTGTTAATCACCCTGTCATCTCAGATTTTCAAAATATGCTTTACAGCCAAAGCTAGACAAGCATTTGTGTAAGTTAATCGATAGCCTAGCATAGCATTATGCCTTGCTAGCAGCAGGCAACCTTGTCACGACAATCAGAAAAGCAATCAAATGAAATCGTTTACCTTTGATGAACTTCGGATGTTTTCACTCACGAGATTCCCAGGTAGATAGCCAAAGTTAATTTTTTCCCAAAATATAATTTTTGTAGGCGAAATAGCTCCGTTTGTTCTTCACGTTTGGCTGAGAAATCGACCGGAAATTGCGGTCACAACAACGCCAAAAAATATTCCAAATTAGCTCCATAATATCGACAGAAACATGGCAACCATTGTTTATAATCAATCCTCAAGGTGTTTTTCAAATATCTATTCGATAATATATCAACCGGGACAATTGGTTTTCTCAGTAGAAGCGATTGGAATAATGGCTACCTCTGTATTTTACGCAATCATTTCTCTGGGAGCATCAGGTGACCACTTGCGCAATGAATCCGCCTACGGGTATTCTTCAACATAAATGTGTAAAACTGCGTCACAATGCTGTAGACACCTTGGGGAATACGTAGAAAGCGTAATCTGGTTGATAGGGCATTTACGGCTCACTAGGGACGCATCGGAATGCAGGGCTTTCAAAAGATGAGTCACTTCCGGATTGGATTTTTCTCAGGCTTTCGCTTGTAACATCAGTTCTGTTATACTCAGACAATATTTTTTACAGTTTTGGAAACTTTAATTTGGGAACATTATTTTTCAAAAAATTAAAATACTGCCCCCTAGTACCAACAGGTTAAAGAACACCTTCGGTGTTCTGTTAATCAGGTAACTCTTTATCCACAATATGGGGTGTAAAGCCATAACGCATACATTTTAACAGCAGCAGATTACGATCGATAATGTCAAAGGCCGCACTGAAGTCTAACAAAACAGCCTCCCCCCAATCTTTTTCTCTCAGCCAATCATCAGTCATTTGTGCAAGTGCTGTGCTTGTTGAATGTCCTTCTCTATAAGCATGCTGAAAGTTTGTTGTCAATTTGTTTACTGTAACATAGCATTGCATCTGATCAAACTCATTTTTTCCCAAAAGTTTACTACAAAACTTATTGTATAACCTCTAATATACTAAGTTAGGCCAGCCTTTGGAACTTTGGTTTTCCTAGAAATGGCTACTATATTATGATCACTACATCCAATGGATCTGGATACAGCTTTCAAACAAATTTCTTCAGCATTAGTAAAGATGTGATCAATACGTGTTGTTTGTAAATACCCTGGTAGGTTGACTGATAACCTGAACCAGGTTGCAGGCACTGGTTACAGTTTGAAGCTTTTTTTGAGTGGGGAGCTTGATGAAAGCCAGTCAATATTGAAATCACCCAGAAAATATACCACTTTGTTGATATCACATACATTAACAAGCATTTCACACATTTTATCCAGATACTTACTGTTAGCACTTGATGTAATGTAGCAGTTTCCACCAGAATGGCATTTAAGTGAGGCAGATGAACCTGTTGCAATATTACTTCAAAAGTATTTGACATGAGATCCTCTAATCTTTACAGGAATGTGGTTCTGAAAATAAACAGCAACACCTCCATAAATATCAGACACTCGAACCATCTGCCTCCCGTGTCTGCATCTGGGTCTCGCAATGTGCCCTTAGAGCATTGTCAAAGGTATTATCTAAGTCAGTTTCAGAGATAGTCAGAATATTCATGTCATTTGTTACTAGCAAATGATTGATTTCAAGAACGTTGTTTCTGCAGCTACAGTGCCTTGCGAAAGTATTCGCCCCCCTTGAACTTTGCGAACTTCTGCCACATTTCAGGCTTCAAACATAAAGATATAAAACTATTTTTTTGTGAAGAATCAACAACAAGTGGGACACAATCATGAAGTGGAACGACATTTATTGGATATTTCAAACTTTTTTAACAAATCAATAACTGCAAAATTGGGCGTGCAAAATTATTCAGCCCCTTTACTTTCAGTGCAGCAAACTCTCTCCAGAAGTTCAGTGAGGTTCTCTGAATGATCCAATGTTGACCTAAATGACTAATGATGATAAATACAATCCACCTGTGTGTAATCAAGTCTCCGTATAAATGCACCTGCACTGTGATAGTCTCAGAGGTCCGTTAAAAGCGCAGAGAGCATCATTGAGAACAAGGAACACACCAGGCAGGTCCGAGATACTGTTGTGAAGAAGTTTAAAGCCGGATTTGGATACAAAAACATTTCCCAAGCTTTAAACATCCCAAGGAGCACTGTGCAAGCGATAATATTGAAATGGAAGGAGTATCAGACCACTGCAAATCTACCAAGACCTAGCCGTCCCTCTAAATTTTCAGCTCATACAAGGATAAGACTGGTCAGAGATGCAGCCAAGAGGCCCATGATCACTCTGGATGAACTGCACAGATCTACAGCTGAGGTGGGAGACTCTGTCCATAGGACAACAATCAGTCGTATATTGCACAAATCTGGCCTTTTATGGAAGAGTGGCAAGAAGAAAGCCATTTCTTAAAGATATCCATAAAAAGTGGCGTTTAAAAAGTTTGCCACAAGCCACCTGGGAGACACACCAAACATGTGGAAGAAGGTGCTCTGGTCAGATGAAACCAAAATTGAACTTTTTGGCAACAATGCAAAACGTTATGTTTGGCGTAAAAGCAACACAGCTCATCACCCTGAATACACCATCCCCACTGTCAAACATGGTGGTGGCAGCATCATGGTTTGGGCCTGCTTTTCTTCAGCAGGGACAGGGAAGATGGTTAAAATTCATGGGAAGATGGATGGAGGCAAATACAGGACCATTCTGGAAGAAAACCTGATGGAGTCTGCAAAAGACCTGAGACTGGGACGGAGATTTGTCTTCCAACAAGACAATGATCCAAAACATAAAGCAAAATCTACAATGGAATGGTTCAAAAATAAACATATCCAGGTGTTAGAATGGCCAAGTCAAATTATAGACCTGAATCCAATCGAGAATCTGTGGAAAGAACTGAAAACTGCTGTTCACAAATGCTCTCCATCCAACCTCACTGAGCTTGAGCTGTTTTGCAAGGAGGAATGGGAAAAAAATTCAGTCTCTCGATGTGCAAAACTGATAGAGACATACCCCAAGCGACTTACAGCTGTAATCACAGCAAAAGGTGGCGCTACAAAGTATTAACTTAAGGGGGCTGAATAATTTTGCACGCCCAATTTCAGTTCTTGATTTGTTAAAAAAGTTTGAAATATCCAATAAATGTTGTTCCACTTCATGATTGTGTCCCACTTGTTGTTGATTCTTCACAAAAAATAGTTTTATATCTTTATGTTTGAAGCCTGAAATGTGGCAAAAGTTTGCAAAGTTCAAGGGGGCCGAATACTTTCGCAAGGCACTGTACATATATTAACGTGGGCTATTTTGAGAACTTTTCTTCTGGGATGCTTACTTGCTTTCATTGCTTTACTGGGAAGCTTAGCAGCAGTAGATGTGCTCATGTTATTTACGTTAGTGCAGGGTGAGCTGCTCAGTGGACTTCCTCCTAGGGCACACCGGCTTAGTGCTAAAAGTATACATCTGGTTCATAGGCACATGATTACTGCATACAATAGCTGTAGGATCAGTAAAGGCATCCAGGGCAGTTATAGGGACATAAATGAGGTTACTTATATTGTGTCTACTGATGCCCCTGGTGTAATGTACATTTGCTGAAGCATTATGACAAATCTGCGTCACAATGGTAGGGATTAGCTGAGCTGGGCTGGGTCATTGATGAGTCATTGTCTCAGCGCAGCCTTATAGTGCTGTGAAAGGATCCAGGGTCCCAAATGATTTGACTGGATCCCATCCTCCTTATGAAGCCTGTTTTTTTCCTAAAGGTGGTGTCGAAATTGTCAACAAAGTTACACCCATTGAGCTGCAATAATCACGTAGCCAGTTGTGAAGAGAAAATCCTGCTAAAGCGTTCAATGCCGATTCAGAGATTCAAGATGACAGAGGGCCAGATATGATGGGTCTTTTGTCAGTGTTTAGCAGAGTCAATCAACTCTTTAAAATTCAGTTTCAACTTTACAGAACTACCCAACATAATGTCATTAAAACCAACATGGACTATGATAGAATCAATTTCCATGTCCTGGCATAGTATATTCAGGAGCAGCTTAGTAATGTAGTTTACTCGAGCTCCGGGATACAACATTATTTCTGTCCAGCCACCGGCGTAGAAAATGTGAACATTCCACTCTGCGTTTTCCCCAGTTTCTTACATAGGCTGGCGACCTGCATGATCAATGAAGCCACCTCAAGCCTATAATCATCGTCAAGTAAACAATTGCCACATTGGAACTCCGAGTGCTCCAGTTAGTCCCGAAACAGTGTGTAAAAGATACAGCACTGGAACCATACATTTCTCTCCAGACAAAGAGGGCTACATTGCAAAGTCATCTGGTACCAACTTCATTAGTTTGATGGCTAGCAGCCTGTAGTTGTTGATCAGTCTCTCACATCGCTGTGGAGGAATTTAAGCCCACTCTTCCATGCAGAACTGCTTTAACTCAGCAACAGTTTAAGCATGAACTGCTCATTTCAAGTCCTACCACAACATCACAATTGGGATTATGTCTGGACTTTGACTAGGCCATTCCAAAACTCAGCACACATATGGGATGGCCTGACATTCTCCTTTAGAATTCTCTGATACTGTCACGTTGTTCGTAATAATGGTCGGACTAAGGTGCAGCATACGTAGAGTTCCACATATTTACTAGACAGTGAAACTTAGAAAAAACAAAGTGTCACGAATATTACCGAAGGTGACTCCCCTTCTTGTTCGGGTGGCGCTCGGCACTCGTCGTCGCCGGTCTACTAGCTATCGCCGATCCGTTGTTCTGTGTTCGTTTAGTTTTGTCTAATTGGTAGCACCTGTTTCTAGTTTGGTTGTTAGGATAGGGTTATATATAGTCTGTTCAGCCCGCTTCTGTTTCGTGCGGGCTTGTTCGTCTGTTTTGTAGTTTGTGTATTTTTGTTGGCATTTGGGTTTCACGCTGTCCGTTTATATTTCTGTTCATTTGGGTTTCCACTTTTGTACATGTTATGTTTCTGGGACATTAAAGAGTGTTGTTTTTCCCACATCTTTTGCTCTCTGCGCCTGACTCCACACCTCTTCACTCATTTACCGTAACACAAAGCAATAAAGACTAAACTAAACGTGACTACAATCCAGTGCTAACAGGCAACTAAACATAAACAATATCCCATAACCCACAGGTGGAGAAATGCAACTTAAATATGATCCCCAATTAGAGACAATGATTACCAGATGCCTCTAATTGGGAATCATACACAAACCCCAACATAGAAAATTAAACCTAGAACCCCACATAGAAAGAATAAACTAGACCAAAACCCCTAGTCACGCCCTGTCCTTCTCTACTGTAGAAAATACAGGCTTTCTATGGTCAGGACGTGACAGATACAGAGCAGAATTCAGGGTTCCTTCTTTTAAGACAAGTGGTCCTGAGGCAGCATGGCATCCCCAAACCATCACACTTATACCCTGGTATAAGGTCCTTACTGTAGAATGCAGTTGTAAGGGTTTTCTTCTGGGGAAAGAGGCGGACCAAAATGCAGCGTGGTGGTTATTCATGTTTTAATAAAGACGACTATACATGCACAGACTAAACAAAACAAGAAAAGTGAAAACCTAAACAGTCCTATCTGGTGCAAACACAGAGACAGGAACAATCACCCACAAAACCCAACACAAAACAGGCTACCTAAATATGGTTCCCAATCAGAGACAATGACTAACACCTGCCTCTGATTGAGAACCATATCAGGCCAAACAGAGAAATAGACAAACCAGACACACAAACATAGAATGCCCACCCAGCTCACGTCCTGACCAACACCAAAACAAGGAAAACACATACGAACGATGGCCAAAACGTGACAGCAGTGTTTTGTTCGCCAGGTATAATGGGACACATGTCATCCAAAAATGCATTTTCACAGCAATGTGTCTTCTTAATCTATCTGAAAAAAGACAGAATAAAATGTAAAAAGAGTGGTTTGACACAATGAGATCGCTAGCTAGATGACAGGCTCATCCATGTTAACAGAAAGGGCATAACCTGGCAAAAAACATATAATCAGTTTTAACACGTGCCTCTGCTGTTACTGTTATAATTTTGTGTCAAATCCATAATTTCACACAGAGAAAGTAATAGGATTTCAGATTTGATTAGCTGTTCTTAAAGGATCTCCTTCCCTATAAGAGTGAAAGATGTTTTGAGCTCACCGAACCACTAAGTCTGCACAAAGGTTTCTACAACTGACACTGACATACGGGCAATTACTTTATGAGAAATACCACGGAAGGCACTTCTTGAGGGGGTGACAAAAGAGACCATTCTCAGCAGATGTAGGCAGCGTTGCTCTTCACATCTCATAGGCGATGGGACTGTAAGAGGATGGTCATTTGGATTGGAAAGTCGTCTCTTCTTTAACTTTACAATGGAGGTTAAAAAATTAAGCCCATTTTCCCCCACGTTCTTCCTGAATAAGTCAGTGGGAGACAGAAAGGTTCTGTTGCTGTCATTCCCAGGCTGGGCCCAGGGAATGTGTGTTTGCACATTAACCCTAGGCTCTATTGGTTTTAGACTCTCTACAAGCGAGCGGGTTGACAGAGATGTAGGTTCACACATCATCCCTCCATCGCCTCCTTCCATCCCTCCCTAACAGGCCCCTACCTCTCAAGAGTCCCATCGCAGCACTGGCCTGCTCTCTCTCTCCCCCATCTCATCAATCCCTCTCCCCATCTCCCCCCCCCCCTCTCTCCCTCTTTCCCATGCAGCTTGCCTGGCTTCACTCTCTCATACATAATGCTAATGTGAAATCCCTCTGCCCTTCTTCCTAGCCACTTCATCAAGTCAGGTGCTGGCACGTGTTGAGAGAGAGAGAGGCGAGAGCTGAGCAGTATCAAGTTAAAGGGTTTACCAAACTCATATTGCCATACATCCCTTATCTCGGCTCCACACGTGATTTATATTTCCACTGCCCATGTTTACATGCCCCTGAAAACATCTTGTTTACTCAGACAGATATGACCCCCATTATTATAATGCATGTTATTACCTGCTTATGCCCGGGCCCCTCTGCACCGTGCGTAGGTGCAGTACTCCGGCATGGCCTGCAGTTTGATGGGTATCCCAGGATTACCCTCATTTTGAAAAAACGGAATAATCTGTGCACTAACAGTGATACAATAGTTTGTACGGTCCTCTTGAGTTGAATTTAGGGTGCATTTCATTTAGGATTCTACCTGTTATGAGCTCGGTATCTTTAGTAGTAGTTTTAAGGGTTATTTATTTTATTGTTTTGTGTATTTTGTGTACAGATTATTAGAGAGCTAACAATGCAGAGAGACAGAAGGGCGAGGCTCATATCCACAGTACACACATCTCCTGTCATGATGTTCCCCACCCCCCTTCACAGCTGTTCTACAGATTTTATGGAGACAGAAAATTATTGTTTTACTTCCCCCTCGCAAGCTACAAAACAAGAAATATGGTGGATAATTTGTTACAGAATAATCCTGTTGTACCAGGCGACGTAAGAGACAACCTAGCAACCCCCTCCAGTGTGGAATGGGGAACGGGGTGAAGAGGAGTGGCATGAGGAGCGCTCTCATTCTGCTCTATCAGGTTGACCTCACATCTCATCTGGGCCTGTAGCACAGGCATAATCCCCTACCCTCTGAGACAGGCTCAACATGCAGGAGTCCATTGTTGCTTAATTAATTACTGAATGATGTGCAGGTATGGTGCAGTCAGAGGGAGAGATAAGGCAGAGACGGGTTCTCCCTGATGGGAACCTCTGAACAATGAGCAGTTGTGTTTACCCACAATTTGGGCTCAGCTTGGATGTAGCCTACATGACAACAAGCAGAAAATTGTCTCAGAGTAAGAGTAAGAGCTGCATACAGGCTATGTTCACAAGACACAAAGAGAGTAGAGAAGGTAGAAGAAACCCTGGAACCCTGAGTTCAAAACCAACGTAACATTTTGTAGCCTTGCTAATATCTAGCCATGTCAGCATTATCAAGTGCAATAGTAACTTAACAGAAACATTATGTGTAATAATCACATTTATTGCACTGGTCCTAGATTTATTTAATGTGTCAGCTTTATATGACCCTTCATCTAAGGGTCGAAACACAATGCAAATTATTTGGTCTGAGTTAGTTAAATCAGGGTTCTGAGCACGTTTTTCTCCATGGAACTAGCCCTCCAGATCTGATGACTACGGATTTTGACAAGAATGAAAGGACAAACTTTGCTGAGTGATACAACAGGAACACAGAGCAGGTGTGGGTCGGATGTTTTTGCTATTGTAAGGCTATAGTGAGTTGAGCCCAGTGAAGGGGATGGGATTGCAATGTATGAGCAGAATGCCAATGCTACCAAAGTGCAGTTCTATCCTCCATATCATTTAGATCTGCAGAGCAATTATGAAATACTCAACACCATGGAGAGAGGGGGAAGAGAGAAGAGAAATAGAGAGAGAGAGGGAGGGGAACAGAGAGAGAGAGAGAGAAAGAGAAAGAGAGGGAGAGTGAGAGAAGGGTTGTCACAGCCACTAGGCACCGAGCACTACACTACAGTAATGTGATTTCTATTGATGGGGAAATTTTAAATACTTTATGTTGAAGGGTATATTAAATGTAAATTAAAACTAGATTAAAAGAGCAGGGCTGGCGCAGATGTAGTTGACAGTGTGAGGCAGAATGGCAATGTGTGAGATGACAATACAGCACAACACAGCGTGGCACAACACAGCACAACACAGCACAACACAACACAGCATGACACGACACAGCACAACACAACGACACAACACAGCACAACACGACACAACACTGCACAACGACACAATACAACTCAGCACAACATGACACAACACAACACGGCTCGACACAACATGGCAAAATAACACGGCACGACACGACATGACACAGCACATGCAGCCAACAACACGACATGTCACGACACAGCACAGCACAACGCAACACAACACAACACAGTGAAGACCTAATGAGGGCCACACCAATAATTTAGACTACTAGAACATCACCATCATGACAAACTGATGCCCCCCACTGTATTCGCTTGACACATTGTGTATTTCACAGTCATTTTGTACAGAGATAATAAAAGAGATGAAGCAAACAAATGTATTGGTATTGCTATCTAGAGTAAATGGAGACAGGCTTTGCCCATTTCATGAGCCCACGGACAGCACCTATTTAATGTGTGCATTAACAGTGGGATTGTAACAGCGTTCATCTGTTGAATGAAGAGAGTCGGACCGAAATGCAGCGTGTAGGTTACTCATGACTTTAATGAAATAAATCGCGGTACATGAAATAACTGAATACTAAATACAAAAACAACAGAACGGAACGTGAAACTAATTACAGCCTATCTGGTGACTACAACACAGAGACAGGAAGAAACACCCACAAAATACAAAGCGAAACTGAGGCTGCCTAAATACGGTTCCCAATCGGAGACAATGATAAGCACCTGACTAATTGAGAATCGCCTCAGGCAGCCAAGCCTATACCACACCCCTAATCAGCCGCGATCCCAAATAATACAAACCCCAATACGAATACAACATATAAACCCATGTCACACCCTGGCCTACCCAAACATATAACAAAAACACAAAATACAATGACCAAGGCGTGACAGGGATGACACATTCTGATTTACTTGCCATTCTGCAGCTTTATTTCTCTGAATATTGTAGTTAAAACAGATTTTGTCTCAATTCAAATTTCAAGAAGAACAATCTTTTTAATTGTTTTTTATATTGTTCTAAAATCTCCCCTAAATTACAGGGTTGTGGGACAATGATAAACGTTCAGAGCACCTGTCTCAAACAACACCTGCAGTGCCTTCAGAATGTATTCTTAACATTTGACTTATTCCACATTTTGTTGTGTTAGAGCCTGAATTCAAAATGGATTCCATAGATTTTCTTTCTCACCCATACCCCATAAAGACAAAGTGAAAAATATTTTACATTTTTTTGCAAATGTATTGAAAATTTAAAACAGAAATATCTAATTTACATAAGTATTCACACAACTGAGTCAATACTTTGTAGAAGCATCTTTGGCAGCTATTACAGCTGTGAGTCTTTCTGGCTAAGTCTCTAAGAGCTTTCCTCAATTGAATTATGCAACATTTGGCCATTTTGTATTTTCCAATTTATTCAAGCTCGGCAAATTGGTTGTTGATCATTGCTAGACAACCGTTTCCAGGTCTTGCCATAGGTTTTCAAGTATACTGAACAAAACTATAAAAGCAATATGTGAAGTGTTTTTTACTCCCACAAAAACCTTATTTCTCTATAATGTTGTGCACAAATTTGTTTACATCCCTGTTATTAAGCATTTCTCCTTAGCCAAGATAATCCATACACCTGACAGGTGTGGCATATCAAGAAGCTGATTAAACAGCATGATCATTACACAGGTACACCTTGTGCTGAGGACAATAAAAGCCCATTTTAAAATGTGCAACTTTGTCAAACAAAAAAATCCCACAGATGTCTCAAGTTTTGAGGGAGCGTGTGAGCTGTTGTCAGAGAATTGAATGTTAATTTCTCTACCATGTTGTTTTAGAGAATTGGGCAGTACATCCAGCTGGTCTCACAACCGCAGATGACTTGTAACTACTCCTGCCCAGAACCTCCACAATCGGATTCTACACCTGAGGGATCATCTTAGGCCAGCCACTCGGACAGCTGATGGTCGTAACTGACTTCAGTGGGAAAATGCTCACTCCGATGGCCACTGGCACACTGGAGAGGTGTGCTCTTCACAGATGAATCATGTGAGCGAACGGGTTTGCTGAACAGAGTGCTCCATGGTGGCGGTGGGGTTGTGGTATGGGCAGGCATAAGCTAAGGACAGTGAACACAATTGCATTTCATTAATGGCAATTTGAATGCACAGAGATACCGTGACGAGATGAGCCCCATTGTCATGCCATTCATCCACCGCCATCACCTCATGTATCAGCATGATAATTCACAGATCTGTACACAATTCCGAAAACGGAAAATGTCCCAGTTCTTCCAGGGCCTGCATACTATCCAGAAATGTCACCCATTGAGCATGTTTGGGATGAACTGGATCGATGTGTACGGCAGCGTGTTCCAGTTCCTGTTAATATCAAACAATTTTGCACACAGCCATTGAAGAGGAAAGGGACAACATTCCACAGACCACAATCAACAGCCTGATCAACTCTATGTGAAAGGAAATGTGTCACGTTGCATGAGGCAAATGGTGGTCCATGGTCACACCGGACTGATTTTCTAATCCACGTCCCTCATTTTTTAAAGGTATCTGTGACCAACACACATGCATACCTGTACTCCCAGTCATTTGAAATCCATAGATTAGGGCCTCATACATACATTTATATTGACTGGTTTTCTTATACGAACTGTACAATCTTTGAAATTGTTGCATATTAAGTTTATATTTTTGTTCAATGTAGATTTAAGTCAAAACTGTAACTTGGAAATTCAGGAACATTCACTGTCTTTTTGTTAAGCAACTCCAGTGTAAATTTGGCCTGAGGTTATTGTCCTGGAAAGGGGAATTCATCTCCCAGTGTCTGGTGGAAAGCAGTCTGAACCATGTTTTCCTCTAGGATTTTGCCTGTGTTTAGCTCAAAATCACATTTTATTCTGTACAGGCTTCCTTCCTTTCACTCTATCAATTGGGTTAGTATTGTGGAGGAACAACAACGTTGTTGATCCATCCTCAGTTTTCTCCTATCACAGCCATTACACTCTGTAACTGTTTTAAAGTCACCATTGTTCTCATGGTGAAATCCCTGAGGGGTTTTCTTCCTCTCTGGAAACTGATTTATGAAGTACGCCTGCTTCTTTGTAGTGACTGGGTGTATTGATATACAATCCAATGTGTAATTGATAACTTCACCATGCTCAGAGGGATATTCATTGTCTGCTTTTTTACCCATCTACCAATAGGTGCCCTTCTTTGCAAGCATTGGAAAACCTCCCTGGTCTTTGTGGTTCAATTTGTGTTTGTAATTCAGTGCTCGACTGTGTGTCTGGGGTATAGAGATTAAAAAGAGTCATTAAAAAATCATGTTAAACACTATTATTGCACACAGAGTGAGTCCATGCAACTTATTATGTGACTTGTTAAGGTACATTTTTACTTCTGAACTTATTTAGTCTTGCCATTACAAAGAGGTAAAACACTTCAAAAAAACAAAATTCCACTTTGACATTATTAAAAACATAATATATATATATATATATATATTTTTTTTAAATAAATAAAATCAGTATGGGGATAAGGTAGGTAAATTGGGTGGGCTATTTACCGATGGACTATGTACAACTTCAGCGATCAGTTAGCTGCTCAGATAGCAGATGTTTAAAGTTGGTGAGGGAGATAAAAGTCTCCAACTTCAGCGATTTTTGAAATTCGTTCCAGTCACAGGCAGCAGAGACCTGGAAGGAAAGGCGGCCAAATTAGGTGTTGGCTTTAGGGATGATCAGTGAGATACACCTGCTGGAGCGTGTGCAACGGGTGGGTGTTGCCATCGTGACCAGTGAACTGAGATAAGGCGGAGCTTTACCTAGCATGGACTTGTAGATGACCTGGAGCCAGTGGGTCTGGCGACGAATATGTAGCGAGGGCCTGCCGACTAGCGCATACAGGTCTCAGTGGTGGGTGGTATAAGGTGCTTTAGTAACAAAACGGATGGCACTGTGATAAACTGCATCCAGTTTGCTGAGTAGAGTATTGGAAGCTATTTTGTAGATGACATCGCTGAAGTCGAGGATCGTTAGGATAGTCCGTTTTACTAGGGTAAGTTTGGCGGCGTGAGTGAAGGAGGCTTTATTGCGGAATAGAAAGCCGACTCTAGATATGATTTTAGATTGGAGATGTTTGATATGAGTCTGGAAGAGAGTTTGCAGTCTAGCCAGACACCTAGGTACTTATAGATGTCCACATATTCTAGGCCAGAACCATCCAGGGTGGTGACGCTAGTTGGGCGTGCGGGTGCAGGCAGCAAACGGTTGAAAAGCATGCATTCGGTTTTACTAGCGTTTAAGAGCAGTTGGAGGCCATGGAAGGAGTGTTGTATGGCATTGAAGCTCGTTTTGAGGTTAGATAGCACAGTGTCCAAAGAAGGGCCAGAAGTATACAGAATGGTGTCGTCTGCGTAGAGGTGGATCAGGGAATCGCCCGCAGCAAGAGCAACATCATTGATATATACAGAGAAAAGAGTCAGCCCGAGAATTGAACCCTGTGGCACCCACATAGAGACTGCCAGAGGACCGGACAACATGCCCTCCGATTTGACACACTGAACTCTGTCTGCAAAGTAGTTTGTGAACCAGGCAAGGCAGTCATTAGAAAACTGAGGCTATTGAGTCTGCCGATAAGAATATGGTGATTGACAAGAGTCGAAAGCCTTGGCCAGGTCGATGAAGACTGCTGCACAGTACTGTCTTTTATCGATGGTGGTTATGATATTGTTTAGTACCTTGAGCGTGGCTGAGGTGCACCCGTGACTGGCTCGGAAACCAGATTGCACAGCGGAGAAGGTACGGTGGGATTCGAGATGGTCAGTGATCTGTTTGTTGACTTGGCTTACGAAGACCTTAGATAGGCAGGGCAGGATGGATATAGGTCTGTAACAGTTTGGGTACAGGGTGTCTCCTCCTTTGAAGAGGGGGATGACTGTGGCAGCTTTCCAATCCTTGGGGATCTCAGACGATATGAAAGAGAGGTTGAACAGGCTGGTAATAGGGGTTGCGACAATGGTGGCAGATAGTTTCAGAAATAGCGGGTCCAGATTGTCAAGCCCAGCTGATTTGTACGGGTCCAGGTTTTGCAGCTCTTTCAGAACATCTGCTATCTGGATTTGGGTAAAGGAGAACCTGGAGAGGCTTGGGTGAGGAGCTACGGGGGGGGGCTGTTGGCCGAGGTTGGAGTAGCCAGGCGGAAGGCATGGCCAGCCGTTGAGAAGTGCTTATTGAAGTTTTCGATAATCATGGATTTATCGGTGGAGAACCGTGTTACCTAGCCTCAGAGCAGTGGGCAGCTGGAGGTGCTCTTGTTTACAGTGTCCCAGAACTTTTTGGAGTTCGAGCTACGGAATGCAAATTTCTGCTTGAACAAGCTGGCCTTTTCTTTCCTGACTGACTGAGTTTATTGGTTCCTGACTTCCCTGAACAGTTGCATATCATGGGGGCTATTCGATGCTATTGCAGTCAGCCACAGGATGTTTTTGTGCTGGTCGAGGGCAGTCAGGTCTGGAGTGACCAGAATGACCAGGTATCCTCAACTGACGGGATGAGGTCAATATCCTTCCAGGATACCCGGGCCAGGTCGATTAGAAAGGCCTGCTCACAGAAGTGTTTTAGGGAGCGTTTGACAGGGATGATGGGTGGTCGTTTGACTGCGGACCCGTAGTGGATACAGGCAATGAGGCAGTGATCGCTGGGATCCTGGTTGAAGACAGCGGAGGTGTATTTGGAGGGCCAGTTGGTCAGGATAACGTCTGAGGGTACCCTTGTTTACAGATTTAGGGTTGGACCTGGTGGGTTCCTTGATGATTTGTGTGAGATTGAGGGCATCTAGCTTAGATTGTAGGACTGCCGGAGTGTTAAGCATATCCCAGCTTAGGTCACCTAACAGAACACACTCCGAAGCTAGATGGGGGGCGATCAATTCACAAATGGTGTCCAGGGCACAGCTGGGAGCTGAGGGGGGTCGGTAGAAGGCGGCAACAGTGAGAGACTTATTTCTGGAGAGAGTAATTTTTTTAATTAGTAGTTCTAACACTTTGGGTATGGACCTGGAAAGTATGACATTACTTTGCAGGCTAACTCCTCCCCCTTTGGCAGTTCTATCTGGACGGAAAATGTTATAGTTGCGTATGGAAATCTTAGGAATTTTTGGTGGCCTTCCTAAGCCAGGATTCAGACACGGCAAGGACATCAGGGTTGGCAGAGTGTGCTAAAGCAGTGAGTAAAACAAACTTAGGGAGGAGGCTTCTGATGTTGACATGCATGAAACCAAGGCTTTTCCGATCACAGAAGTCAACAAATGATGGTGCCTGGGGACATGCAGGGCCTGGGTTTACCTCCACATCACCCGCGGAAGAGAGGAGGAGTAGTATGAGGGTACGGCTAAAGGCTATCAAAACTGGTCGCCTAGAGCGTTGGGGACAAAGAATAAAAGGAGCAGATTTCTGGGCATGGTAGAATATATTCAGGGCATAATGCGCAGACAGGGGTATGGTGGGGTGCAGGTACAGTGGAGGTAAGCCCAGGCACTGGGTGATATATGAGAGGTTGTATCTCTGGACATGCTGGTTGTAATGGGTGAGGTCACTGCATGTGTGGGAGGTAGGAGAAAGGAGGTATCAGAGGTATGAAGAGTGGAACTAGGGGCATTGTAAACATTGTAAACTAAAACAATGATGACTAACCTGAACAACAGTATACAAGGCATATTGACATTTGAGAGAGACATACAGCGAGGCATAAAGTAATCGCAGGTGTTGATTGGGAGAGCTAGCTAAAACAACAGGTGAGTCAACAACAGCTAATCAGCTAACACAACAACAACAGGTAAAATGGTGATTACTAGCCAGAGAGGGTCGGATTAACTACACACAGAGCCTGAGTTCGCGGATGGGGCCAACAGATAAAAAATAAATAAACAGAATGGAGTACCGTGATTAATGGACAGTCCAGCAGGCATCAGCTATGTAGCCAAGTGATCATAGTGTCCAGAGGGCAGCAGTAGATGGAACAGGGAACCCGCCACTACGTTAGCAGGCGACAAGGCGTTTCAAGTTAGTAGCCTTCCGACGGAGGCCGGTTGAAGGCACAGAGGATGGAGTATTCATCGGCAGACCAGTCGTGGTGGTGCGGCGGGGCACTGTGTCGACAGAGAATCCAAGCCAGATGGAGGTATTGTAGAATTTAGTTTGCTGGCTGTGCAAGCTTCGTGGCAATGGCGTTAGCCAATCGGTAGGAGCGGTGATCAGGTGCTAAGGTCCAGAGTTTACAGCAAGGATCCGGTGGAGTATCGGGCTCTATCCGTGTATGTGTGGAGTTCGGTTGAACATCTGAGTAGGCCGGGAGGTGGGCCTCAGGGATAGCTTCGGAACTGGGTGCCACGGTGAGCTAGCTAGCTGCAAGCTGTGAGATAGCTAGCTGCAAGCTGTGAGCTAGCTAGCTGCAAGCTAGCTGTGAAGATCAGAAGTAGTGGTCCATGGATTACGGCAGGAATCCGGCGTTGTTGTGGAGAGACAGTCCGATACTAGTAGACTGGCGAGTATTATCCAGGCTGAGAACAGGGCTGGTATGGGTGCAGAAGGTAAAAGCCGCTAGCAGTGGCTAACAATGACTGAATAGCTAATTAGCTGGAAGGTATAATCGAATTAAAAATTAAATTGAAATATATATACAAAATACGAAAAATACAAAAGTACACGAGACACGAACAAAACACGTGTTCAATGCCACGCCATCTTGGTGGAATATTATTTTTTATTATGGGGTATTGTGTGTAAGTCAGTGACAAAATACGTCAATTTAATCATTATTCAATTCAGGCTGTAACACAACAGTCAAGGGTTGTGAATACTTTTGGAACGCATTTCAGTTAGCCCCCTTTCGAGATATTTTATGGACAGAATAGATCACAATGTTGCTGTTTTTGTAGCAGTGTCTTTCCCACAGCTGTCAGATGTAGGACACATTAACGTAGTTCTCCTGTAGATGATGAAATGTTAAAATATATGCCAGTGCTAAAAAAAGCACACAAAAAATGAAGTAACAATGGCCCAACCACCATCAAATATTTAACAAAGAGTGAGAGAGGAAGCACGGAAGGTTGTACTGTGTTGACAGCCATGCCATTGTGGAGGCATTTAAAAAAAATCTTCTTTCCTGGTTTTCCGGAGAAGAATGCATTAATACACAAGGTATTCTGGACACTTATTACTATTTCATATGAACAGTCTTCATTCTGCACTCCATTCCTCATGGTGTTGGATAGAGGGATAAAAGGGGTCACGAGGATCAATTCAAACCAGAGAAACTAACCACAGTAGAAAGCAACTTACTGTACTTAAACTTTTTTTTTTTATGGGCTAATTATGACATGTCAGTAAAGCACTTTAAGATATAAGTAACTGTAGCTAACACAAATACTCAGACACGTAGGTAAACTATATAATGTCCTGGTGGTCTGTATATCTAAAGACTACAGTACATTGATTTGTATTAATTTATTTTTTAACCTTTTGACACAAAGTCTTTGGAGACCAATATCTCTTTTACAGATGAGCCCTGTAATTACAAAATGTATACACATAAACGTACCACGAAAAGCAAAACAGAAATACAAAATACAATCATAGAAAACAAACACATTCTTCACTAAAAAGGTCCTTAATTTGCCATAGAGGCACCAAATAATTCCATTTTGAGACAATTAATGAAGCAATTGATGAAACACAATAATACTGGTGAATGCTGTCTAGTTAATGTTAACCCAGAGCACTGATCACTGGGGGTTTCCTGTTTCAATGCTGCATACAAGGCACCAGCAAAATGGACAACCTCTTTAGAGGTAGCGTTGTCTCAGATCTCAGAGATAACTCACACACTCTCACACACTGACAGGAAAGCAATGACGCTAAAACATCCACTGATTTTTTTCCACCAGAAAGAAAATAAACACTATCACACACTGATTAAAAAATACAAATCTAATCCAATAGTGTGGCAAAGCCGAGTTCACATAGGCAGTTAGAAGTGACTAAACATTTTTTTTTGCATATCCGATTCAAGTCTATTACTTTCTTGCAATTTGACCAACCAAAAGCCACATGGGATCGGATATTTCATGCCACATTTCAAACCACCTACGAAAGTGGTTCGATGTCAGATGCAAATCTGAATCCTGGCCATGCGACTTGTCAGTCAAATCTGATTTATTTGCCCTCAAGGGTTTTTTTTCAGGCTGCTATTAGGTATATCTTGTTGCTTGCTAGCTAACCTGTTGACAGTTTGAGAAGAACATGACGTGGTAGCTCACTAGCTTGTTAATAGTTTACAAACAAATTAGTGAACGTACTAGAAAGCTAAACAGCTACATAGTTGACTGCTTTGGCTAGATAAAAAAAGACATGTTTTAAAGGTTGGATCATCTTATCCTTTGAGACTTTAAAAGTGTTCTTACACAATGATATTGAACATTCAAAGCAAGTGGGAAATGTCTATATAAGGCATTGTTGTCACAATAGCTTGCTACATAACTTCTGAGTGATTGGAAGCAGGAGCACCACCACCAATCAGCCGATACCACTGCACACACACACCTGTCATTACTATGACAACTAGCGTAGCCATGTCAGCATATGACTGCTGTCTGAACACAAGCAAATCCAATTTGGTCACTTGTAACTGTTTGGACAGTCAGTATTAAAAAACGAATTTGAAAACCAAACTGATTTGAACATTAAGATCCGCTGTGACGTGTGCTCCCTCTACGACCTCTAGGTCACCAGGCTGCTCGTTACGGCACACACCTGTCACCATTGTTACGCACACCTGCACATTATCAGACTCACCTGGGCTCCATCACTTCCCTGATTACCTTCCCTATATAAACTCAGCAAAAACAGAAACGTTCTCTCATTGTCCACTGCGTTTATTTTCAGCAAACTTAACATGTGTAAATATTTGTATGAACATAACAAGATTCAACAACTGAGACATAAACTGAACAAGTTCCACAGACATGTGACTGACAGAAATGGAATAATGTGTCCCTGAACAAACAGGGGGGGGTCAAAAATAACAGTCAATATCTGGTGGGGCCACCAGCTGCATTAAGTACTGCAGTGCATCTCCTCCTCATGGACTGCACCAGATTTGCCAGTTCTTGCTGTGAGACCAAGGCACCTGCAAGTTTCCGGACATTTCTGGCCCTAGCCCTCACCCTCCGATCCAACAGGTCACAGACGTGCTCAATGGGATTGACATCCAGACTCTTCACTGGCCATGGCAGAACACTGACATTCCTGTCTTGCAGGAAATCACGCACAGAATGAGCAGTATGGCTGGTGGCATTGTCATACTGGATGGTCATGTCAGGATGAGCCTGCAGGAAGGGTACCGTATGAGGGAGGAGGATGTCTTCCCTGTTGAGATTGCCTGCAATGACAACAAGCTTAGTTCGATGATGCTGTGACACACAGACCCTCCACCTCCAAATTGATCCCATTCAAGAGTACATGTCTTGGTGTAATGCTCATTCCTTCGACGATAAACGCGAATCTGACCATCACCACTGGTGAAACAAAACCGCGACTCGTCAGTGAAGAGCACTTTTTGCCAGTCCTGTCTGGTCCAGCGACGGTGGGTTTGTGCCCATAGGCGACGTTGTTGCCGGTGATGTCTGGTGAGGATCTGCCTTAAAACAGGCCTACAAGCCCTCAGTCCAGCTTCTCTCAGTCTATTGCAGACAGTCTGAGCACTGATGGAGGGATTGTGCGTTCCTGGTGTAACTCAGGCAGTTATTGTTGCCATCCTGTACCTGTCCTGCAGGTGTGATGCTCAGATGTACCGATCCTGTGCAGGTGTTGTTACACATGGTCTGCCACTGCGAGGACAATCAGCTGTCCATCCTGTCTCCCTGTAGCACTGTATTAGGCGTCTCACAGTACGGACATTGCAATTTATTGCCCTGGCCAGAATTGCAGTCCTCATGCCTCCTTGCAGCATGCCTAAGGTACGTTCACACAGATGAGCAGGGACACTGGGCAATTTTCTTTTGGTGTTTTTTGCAGAGTCAGTAGAAAGGCCTCTTTAGTGTCCTAAGTTGTTATATCTGTGACCTTAATTGCCTACCGTCTGTAATCTGTTAGTGTCCTACTGACCGTTCCACAGGTGGATGTTCATTCATTGTTTATGGATCATTGAACAAGCATGGGAAATAGTGTTTAAACCCTTTACAATGAAGATCTGTGAAGTTATTTGGATTTTTACAAATTATCTTTGAAAGACAGGGTCCTGAAAAAGGGCAGTTTCTGTTTTTGTTGAGTTTATGGCACTTCCTTTGGATCCTTCCCCAGGCGTTATTGTTTCTGTGTAATGGCTGTGCGTTGTTCGTGTCTCTTATTTTGTATTATGTTGTGTTTACTCCATGTCTAAACTTCCAGCAATTTAATGGGTATTTACCAACGTTTCGGCATCACTGTGCCTTCCTCAGGGTGCCCTGAGGACTTTCTTTATTTTGATAGTTTATAGTTTATTTGCCGTCAGCACCTCCACGCAAACACATTTCTGGGTGTGCGCCAGCTCATGTTTTTTAACCTGTGTTTATTTATTAAAACACTCACTCCCTGAACTTTCTTCCTGACTCTCAACGCACATTATTACACCTTCGGTGTGAACGTGAACACGGCTTTATTGACACAATGTGCACTGGGCCACTTTTGTTAGCATCAAGTTCACTTAACACACACACACACAAAGCCCTCACATGCAGTTTGGGGAACATTTCCTGGCATTCCCACTGAGCAGGTTTTCCTCTTTCCACTCATTTTCCCGCCTCTCTTCCCTTTAGATGGAGTCCATTACTTCTCTGTGGGTCAATTTCACCCTTTGGGAGTTCATTGGATTCTTTGAGCCATTCCATTTGACACAGTTTGAATTGCTTTCTTACGACCAGGACAAGGAGCGGAGGAGGGCCCAGGACAGTTTTATGGTGTCCATATTAAAGACAGACTCAGTCACAAGGTATTGGGGCAACATGATGTAAAAGCAATGATTCCTAATACAAGGTTAACACTGTGTCCCATGTTAAATTAGAACTCATGACAATGAAGTCCTAATATGGATTGCTACCTTATGGTCAAAGTGAGTCTACTCTCCTCTAAGCTGATGAGAAGAACCAACCTGCTGCTCCCGGAGATGCTAATCCATTTACACTGAACACAAATATAAACGCAATGCGTTGGTTTCATGTTTCATGAGCTGAAATTAAAGACACCAGAATTGATTCATAAACACAAAAAGCTTATTTCTCTCAAATTTTGTGCACTCTAAAATGTTCAGTTTTGTCAAACAACACAATGCCACAGATGTCTCAAATTGAGGGAGCGTGCAATTGGCATGCTGACTGCAGGAATGTCCACCAGAGCTGTTGACAGATAAGTTCATGTACATTTTTCTACCATAAGCCACCTCCAACGTCATCTCAGAGAATTTGGCAGTACATCCAACAGGCCTCTCAACTGCATACGACGTGTATGGCGTCGTATGGCCGAGCAGTTTGCTGATGTCAACGTGGTGTACAGACTGCCTCGTGGTGGCGGTGGAGTTATGGTATGGTCAGGCATAAGCTACAGACAACAAACACAATTGCGTTTTATCGATGGCAATTTGAATGTACAGACATACTGTGATGAGATCCTGAGGCCCATTGTGAGGCTCATTTAAGGTATCAGTGATCAACAGTTGCATATCTGTAATCCCTGTCACGTGATATCCATAGATTAGGGCCTAATGAATTTAGGTAAATGTACTGATTTCCTCAAATAAACTGTACATCAGTAAAATCTTTTAAATTGTTTCATGTTGTGTTTATGTTTTTGATCAGTATAGGTCTCTGCCCGCTCTTCCAGCAGTCCTGCCTCTCGCTGCAGCTTCTTTCACCCACTTTGGGATACACTATACTTGGAGATGGTAGGAGCGAGAACCTGGATTTATTGGCTACCTGTTTAAATGGCTCCAAACACATAACACTCTATTCTGTCTCCTGTGTTCTTCTGTAATTATTATTCTAAAGTAAATGGCAATGTCTTTCCCCTCATTTAATGACCGTGTTCATAGTCTTTCTTCTTTAATTCTGCCGTCCATTTAATGCATGGCTCCTATCTGTTGTGTAATAAGGGAAGTATCTTGTCAGACGTTATACACTAGATATTTTTATGTGGTATATGTATTAATTTGAGAGTTATAGCATCTTAAAGCAGAACAGAGAGACAGACAGACAGAGAGTGATAAAGAAAGAGAGCGAGAGACATAGAGACACAGAATAGAGACACAGACAGTTGTATTGACTACAGCAGAATGTTAAGTGATGTCTGTGTACACCAGGGCAGTCCTCTCATGCAGGTTGTCGCCAAGACAACATGACAGATATCCCCCAGTTCTGCCACTCACCCTCTCAACTTTCACCCCTGGTGGCAATAACACCTCCATGCCTCAGCGCTCTCCCTGCGCCGATCACACGCTCGCTGGCTGACGTATGCACACCGATCTCTGCATCACATCACACTTAATCACACACTTTGAGCATGGCCACTGTTGTTAAACACAATGTATCCAAATGCATTGTCAGAGAAAGAGGAATTCTATATTGTGTAGTTATGGGCTGAAATACTTAACGTACATAATGTGAACAAAATCATTATTCTAGGTTAATAATAAACCGATTTAAACAAACCAGTAAAGAAAAGGAAATGGTCAAAACATTTCAAAAGCACAGTTTGTCTTGTCATGATATGGAAAGTCATTTGAATGAACATTAAAATAAAGTAATAATGTATTATTAATTGAACTCATGTTAGTATTCATTGAACATAGTTTACTGTAATGAATTGTAAATTAGACATATTGGAAAGCTGGGGTCACATTGAAGATTTGAATTTGGGGCTGGCAATGTATTACGGAAGTAGCTAGTTTGTTCACTACTGAAATATATTAATGGTGATGAGGCTGTCCAATCCAACACCTCTCTGATGATGTGTGGCGAAATTGATTCAGCAGGGTTCACTTCCCCTTCTTTGGGAAACATGTAGGCATCATAAATACAATCGTTTGGCTACAGAGAGAATCATTTACGCCCGCCTCAGCTCGGAGACCTTTGCCTCCGGGAAATTACTCAATAATCAGGGGAACAATACCTCTAACTGGCCATCAATGGAAAGGCTATGAGGTCATTCATTTGCCCTTGTCCGCCTTTGTTGAGAGGTTGACGAATATCCCTACTTCCCACATAGTTTCTGCTCTGGTGTGATTATACTGGGGCCGTCTGAGGACTCAGACCAGGGCACAGTCTGTTCCAGAGGAAATAGAAATCCCGGTCCACCTCACCTAATTTGAAAATAACAAAACAATAAAACAAAACAAGCGAGGAAACGTATTTTCAATGGTTTGATTCTTATGAATTCTGAAAATGAACACTTGATACCTTGTTAATTTGGTGAAGGATAAGTTGATTTGTTTAAGCTACCACAGTTACGGAACACTTAACAGCAAACTGAGACTTCCCTAGTGGCGCAGTGCTAAAGGCATCACCAAAGATCCGGGTTTCGATCCCGGCTGTGTCGCAACCCTATCGGGAGACCCATGAGGCGGCGCACAATTGGCCCAGCGTCGTCTGGGTTAGGGGAGGGTTTGGCCCGGCTGGGACGTTCTTATCCCATCGCACTCCAGCGACTCCTTGTGATGGCCGGGCGCATGCACACTGACTTCGGTCGACAGCTGTACAGTGTTTCCTACGACAAATTGGTGCGCTGGCTTCCAGGTTAAGCGAGCAGTGTGTCAAGAAGTATGTGGCGTGGTGGAGTCAAATTTCAGAGGACGGACGGCTCTCAACTTGCGCCTCTCCCGAGTCGTAAGGGAGTTGCAGCGATGGGACAAGACCGCAACTGCCAATTGGATATCATGAAATTGGGGAGATAACGGGGTAAAAAGTTTTAAAAAATAACGACATGTGTGCAGGAAGCCATAAAACCACTGTGGTGCACTAACTTCTTGATCGTCCTATTTCAACAATGGTCTTAGTCAAGGAACAAGCTTATAACAATAACCTCTGAAGCATCTCTTGGGGTTCTGGCCATTGAATTGGAAAGCACATTCAAATTCTATGGTTCTCACAGTGCCATGCATTGTCACATGCACACAGTTCCATGCAGCCTCCAGTCTCCAGTGAACACCCATCAGTCTGTCTTGTTATCATACTGTACAAATGATTTCTGTAGAATTAGAGACACAGACCAGAACCTGCTCATTTGGCCTTTTTCCTGCTTTAATATTATTGTTATTAAATTATTTCTTAAGTGAATGGCACTATAATATGTCATGTGTCGGCTTTTATGTGGACATATTGTCACGATCGTGTGTAGAGACGGACCAAGGCACAGCGTACGTAGAGTTCCCAAACTTTTTATTAAGTGAAACTTCGACCAAAAACAAATAAAAGACCAACAAAACATGACTACGTGGTGCACAAACACAAAATAATATCCCACAAACACAGGTGGGAAAAACAGCTACTTAAATATGATCCCCAATTAGAGGCAACGATTACCAGCTGCCTCTAATTGGGAACCAAACCAAAACACCAACATAGAAATGTTTAACTAGAACACCAACTCGTAACGCCCTGACCTATTACATCATAGAGAAACAAGGGCTCTCTCTGGTCAGGGCATGACACATATGCTATTTATTCAAATGGGTGATATTTTGCTTTTATTCTCGCAAAATCTTTTAAGGTTCATTAAATGGGTTTTTATAATGTCCTTTTCAAATGAGATTTTTGGAGTGGTGTTGTTGAGGATAGGATTAGGCAGTAACTTTTAGCCTTTTGGTTCTGATTGGTGGTTTATTGCTGAACATCTCATCTGAATTCCTGTCTCATATGATTACGTTTGTGACATAGCCTATTTTGCTTGGGAATTCTAACAGAAAGCTGATTTGTAAAGACTGTGGATTTGGCTAAATGGTCAGTTATGACTATTGATTGAAGTCTTTGAAACATATTGTCTCTTGGATAAATTACAGGAGTGCCATGGAAGCCTGTGTAGAAAGTTTTACAGCTATGCAATGAATCACCTAAACTTCTTCAGTGATACTATATGTGTGATTTGTATATTTCTCCTGCCCTGATTTAGCCTCAACATGACAGTTAACATGCATTACATGTTAGTCTTTCATGGACCGGAATATCTAGACAAGGTCATTCACACGGAGTACCTTCTCTGTCATCCCTACCTATACCAGATACTGTGTGTCCCCATTATTAGGTGACTGACTGACAACAGGGCGGATGATCCTCTTAACTCATCCCGCTTCGTCCTTTGTCATTTGTCAATAACTCAAAGGTGATCATTTACTCCATGACGAATGGCACACGCATAACACCACTACCTCTGTTAAATAGAACGGTACAGACAAAAATCCATTACAAGCAATTGCTTTCCTTGTGCAGTGGCTGAATGTGATGTTCATCATCACTGTCAGCTGGATGGGATGAGGACCAAAGGGCTTTCGGAGGGGAACGCTCACGCTCCATCTGTTTGTGTCCCAAATGACACCCTATCCCCTATGTCCTGCATTACTTTTGACCAGAGCCGTATGGGTCCTGATCAAAAGTAGTGCACTATGTAGGGAATATAATTTCATTTGGGATGTAGCCTCTGAATGACAGTCCCAGGCAGATTTCACTGGATACAGTATAGTCAAAGGATTGCCCTAGAGTGGGAAAATCTATCACCTTCCTTCCTGCTCAGACCATAACAGGTTGACAAGAGAGTTACAGAAAGGCAATCTATTATGTGTGAAGGGGCGGATAATTTCTTAATATAAAGTTCTGTCAAGATTTACTGCTTGATTTTGTTGTTTTATAGGTTTTCTTTGATTGAGTTTTCCTCATGCAAAGTTCATCCTACTGCAGGTAAGGCAAATTGTCTGACATTTTTATTTAACATTGCTTATGTTAAACATGGACACTTTCCAGGGTAGATGATAAGAACAACTTCTGTGGACTGCTGAGGACAAAACTTTTTTTTAAATTACTGAAGCTCTTATATCCTGAAGGACCAATCACACCCTCACCAGCTTTCCATTGAGCACTTGATCTAAGGAGCCAGACACATTAAAAAGTCAAACAATCCTACAGGCAAAGCAAGTTAAAAATCCCTTAAACCTTAAATATTGAGGTTTTGTATATTGCTGTTTTGGATTGGTGAAAGTTTTTTTCTGAAATTATAGTATTCATGGCCAAAGACTATACTTTCAGCATATCATAAAGTTTGGAACCAAAATCAATCTGAGGGACTATAACCAACCTAATAAACCATCGGTCAGTTTCCTTTCTTGTGTTTGGTGCATTTTCGATCCCTAAATGACGTTTAACTCCCAGGATGGAGGACAGTTTGAAGTCCAAAGGAGAAGACGGCATCTGTCCAGTCTCATCCACCTCACAGGATTCAACTGCATATCTGGTTCAGCACTACAGCAACCTCAATGTTGTGGGAGAGATTGTCTTCATACAATAATACATCCAGACTCAGAGAATGTTCTGTGGGTCCTTCCACATCTGTCTGGTTTTATTTCAGCAAAATATATGTATAAAAAGGACACTGAAAGATTCTCTTAAAGGATATACTGTGTAGAGTTTGCAATGATTAAAAAAATATATATTTTTTATAATGCACTTAATATGTGGAGATACTTTCAGACTTGTTGTGCCGGTACTGCTTGCTGTGCGGAAGCAGAGAGAACAGTCTATGGCTTGGGTGGCTGGGGTATTTCACCATTTTCTGGGCCTTCCTTTCAAACCGCATGATACAGAGGTCTTGGATGAGAGGGAGCTTGGCCCCAGTGATGTACTGGGCTGTCTGCACCATCCTCTGGAGCACCATGCGATCGAGGGGGGTGCAGTTGCTATAGTAAGCATTGATGTAGCCAGTCAAGATGTTTTCAGTGGTGCAGCTGTAGTCCATAATCAGCTCCTTGGTCTTACTGACATTGAGGGAGAGGTTGTTGTCCTGGCACCACACTGCCAGGTCACTGACCTCCTCCCTGTAGGTTGTCTCATCATAGCTGGTGATCAGGCCTACCACAGTCATGTCGTCAGAGTGTCTGTGATGATGGAATTAATGTATGCCATAACCAGGCTTTCAATGCACTTCATGATTGCAGATGTGAGTGCTACAGGGCTGGAGTCATTATGGCAGGTATCCTTGAGAAGCAGTGAACCTTCATTGTGGGGACAAAGTCGTGATTTTCTAATGAAGCCTGGTGACAGAGATGGTTAGCTCATCGATGCTATTGGTGGAGTCCCAGAACATATTCATGTCAAAGCTAGCAAAGCAGTCTTGTAGCATAGCCTCCAATTTGGAAGACCGTTTCTCTACGGAGTGCGTCATGGGTACATCCTGTTTGAGCTTTTTGAGTCATGATCTGATTTGCCAAAGGGGGGACGAGGGAGGGCCTTGTATACTTGCTTGTGGGTAGAGTAACAGTGGTCTAGGACTTTAACGTGTCTTAATGACGCAGAATTCAAAATAACGGCAACAAGAAATGCAGCCTCTTGGTGCTTACAATATTCTGTGTTTTGGATTGTTTTTGTTATTTTTCTTTTTATATATATATTTAGCATCTTGAGTGTAAAATAAAAATGTTTTACAAATTAAAATCATAATAATTAGGGTTAGGTTTAAAATCAGATTGTATGACTTAGTGGCTGTACCAGCTAGTGACCACTGCAGAGCTGCCTCCAGAACAAAATCCATGTTGAAATACACTAACCTGCTATTTTTTTATACATAGAATTAAGTATAAGGATTAGGGATCTGCAAGAAAAAGCTGTTTAAATGTTTGAACTTCCGGACAAGGGGCATGGCCCCCGTTCACACCATCCCCCAGCCATCCTCATGTACTTTGTGCCCCTCATATTTTTGGGGTGCATGGTTGGTTGTCAAGACGAATCTTACACCATATTGAATAGGAATGTATATTGAACGTCCATGTCAACTGCTGTTATTGAACGGATGACGTACAACCGTACAAATTCTGTTTTCTCAATAGACCAACTAAAACACCTGTCATAGGAAATGCACAAATATATCATGATGTATGAACGTATCCACCTGCATGATTGTCGGAACAAAATTAGCATATTCAAATCCAAAGTCAATAGTTAATGGACATGATGAGTACTGTCTACAACATACTGTAATTGGTTTCCATATGGTCTCCTCACACTCACATTTTGTGAGCACTGAAATTTCAATTTTGAAAGTATGTTTTTCCCTGCTGGCAGAATTCACATCTCTGCCAATGATAAAATATAACTGCAGTGAAAAAGTAGAAGAAACTAACTTGATTGATCCCTTTTGTTATTAGAAAAGCAAACAATTTAAAAATATATATTCCGTGAAATTGTTTCCATCTAATGTCTTTGGTGTTCAATCGGCTACCGAAGATTTTAAAAAATGGTGCCTTGGACCCTTGTCATATTGTTTTTTCTATCTGAAGGTGACAAAGAAGTTGTATGATCCATAATGTCCTTGATAATATATTTCCTTTAAACCTTCAATCTTCACCTTCAGGCTTCACACCCTGTTTTCTTCCTTGGTTTTATTTCTAGATTTGGCTGTTTGTTGTAAATGTTAATTAAGGTGGAACATACATGATTCTGTTAAGGGACAAGCATTAGTCTAGACTAATCAGAAGGTGAGAGAAAGGAGAATGATGACATTGCAAGGCTGTCTTTGATCTTAAGATTTGCCAGTGTTTTCAGAGGCAAGAGGGAAAATCTATCAAGAGAAGGGTATCTCCTGATAATTCATCTTTGAAGTTCTTTTATTTGCCCATATCAAAAAGAAAAGCAAAGTGAATATGCATTGTGGAAAAGGAAAATGTATATAGAAAAGCACAACAGTCTGCTGTACATAGTGAAATGGAGTACGTGGCATACATCATCAAAGAGACATTTTAAGAATGTTGAATTATTCAATGCATATATACTTTCTTCAGCAGAAATATGCTGTTTTACTACCAACTCGACATCGATTCTCTGTTCTTCTTCGGAAGGGAATGTAAAACAGTAGGTCATGTTAAAAGTACCCTTACAATCAGAAATGCTGCTGCTGTTGTTAGAGCAAACCAAATGGCACAGTGATTTACAGCAGACCTCAGCATGACAGCACACTTTGTCTTATGTCTTTCCCTGCCGTTGTTTGGTATTACACTCTGATAGGTGTGTCTGCACATGTGCCGGTTCCCAATTAGTTTTCCACTGGAAGAGATTCTAGCTGTATCTAAACTCTTAGAAGAAAGGGTTCCAACAGTGTTCTTTGGCTGTCCCCACAAGATAACCCTTTTTTGTTCCTGGTAAAACCCTTTTTGTTTCCAGGTAGAACCATTTTGGATTCCATGTAAAACCCTCTGTTGAAACGGTTCTACTTGGAAACAAAATGGTTATTCTTGGAACAACTAAGATTCTACAAAGGGTCGTTCTATGGAGACAGCCAAAGAACCCTTTCAGGTTTTAGATAGCACCTCTTGGATTACCCTACCCAAATTACTGTGTAACGCACCAGATTGGTTTGCTTTTATTCTGCAAACGTCCCTCAGAATGTTAGGTGCTGACTTATTAAGCAGCATATAAACTCTGTACGTTGTTTTTAAACTATGTACAGATGCTACAGTGTTGGAAAAGCTAAAAGAACACATTTGACCTGGAAAGTACCTCAGCATAATCTGTTGTGTGTGATTGAATAAGGACACATTTTGATGCGTAATACAACATTATATTGCCTCTGGGAATTTTTATGTGCAACGATTAGAAAATTTGCTCATCACTATTATCCACAAGAGAGCAGTAAAACTACAATTTATGGTCAAGCAGAGCATCCATAACACCTTGCCTAACACAACCCCATCCACACACTGGTTAAATCAACGTGTTTCCATGTCATTGCAATGAAATTACGTTGAGCCAACATGGAATAGACATTGAAAACCCTAAGGTCAGGGTGAGCTTTGTGTTGGGTTTTGAGTTTGCAAGAAAGGCATTTCACTGTATTTATGCATGTGACATTAAAATTTCCAACTTCAAATTATGTCTGTGCCCAGTAGGTACCCACACATAGAGTAGGCCTACTGTAATGGTGCAAGATGAGGACACTACGATGTATGCTCTCACTCACGTAATCCCATACACATTTGCACTTTCTGTCACGTCCATAATGGGGATCAATACTCTCTGTGACTGTATTGATGTATGTCAATTGCATTTACTGTAATTGACCATGGTGGATTACTAAGAGCAAGGAAGGTGAGTTTCAGTTTCTTGAAGTCCCCCTGCTAACATGTTAGATGAGGGTTTGATTTAAAGATAAAGGGCTTGTTTTACATGAAATGATTGCCTAAATTTGAGAGTGGTATTGATTTAATTTATCTTGGCTAGGACGAGCTCTTTCGTAGGGAAAATGTCATTAAATTCCACCAGTACAAGTTGAAAGGTTGTGGTATGAACCACCCCAAGGCTTTGTAGGAAGGATTCCCCATCAGATATAATGGGCAGGCAGCTTCTGCAGTCAGAATCGCCAAACTTTAGTGGCCAAAAGAGATGCCTCACCATCTCCCAAAAGCACAATGGTGACAAAGTACTATGGTGTTAACAACACCTATCAAATAATACAACTCCATGATGTTACACAAGGTTTGGGACAGTATCACCAATGCTCTTGCACGCAACAAAGGCTGTCTACATAGCACCACAGACCGATGCTGGCACTAAGACCTCACTTAATGAGCTGTATACCGCCATAAGCAAACAGGAAAATGCTCATCCAGAGGCGGTGCTCCTAGTCGCCAGGGACTTTAATGCAGGGAAACTTAAATCTGTTTTGCCAAATTCCTATTAGCATATTGAATGTGCAACCAGAGGGAAAAAAAACTATAGACCACCATAACTCCACACACAGAGATGCGTACAAAGCTCTCCCTCAACCTCCATTTGGCAAATCTGACCATAATTCTGTCCTCCTGATTCCTGCTTACAAGCTAAAATGAAATCAGGAAGCACCAGTGATTTGGTCAATTAAAAGTGGTCAGATGAAGAAGATGCTAAGCTACAGGAATGTTTTGCTAGCTAGCACAGACTGGAATGTGTTCTGAGATTCTTCCGATGGCATTGAGGAATACATCACATCAGTCACAGTCTTCATCAAGGAGTACGTACGTACCACAACCAGAAGCCATGGATTACAGGCAACATCCGCACTGGGCTAAAGGGTAGAGCTGCTGCTTTCAAGGAGAGGGACTCTGACCCGGAAGCTTATAAGAAATCCCGCAATGCCTTCTGATGAACTATCAAACAGGCACAGCGTCAATACAGGATGAAGATCGAATTATACTACACCAGCTTCGATGCTTGTCGTATGTGGCAGGGCTTGCAAACTATTACAGACTACAAAGGGAAGCAAAGCCGAGAGCTGCCGAGTAACACGAGCCTACCAGACGAGCTAAATTACTTCTGTGCTCGCTTCAAGGCAAGTTACACTGAAACATGCATGAGAGCACCAGCTGCTATGGATGACTGTGATCCACAGCCGATGTGAGTAAGACCTTTAAACAGGTCAACATTCACAAGGCCGCAGGGCCAGACGGATTAGCAGAATGTGCACTCCAAGCATTCGCTGACAAACTGGCAAGTGTATTCACTGACATTTTCAACCTTTCCCTGTCTGAGTCTGTAATACCAACATGTTTCAAGCAGACCAACATAGTCCCTTTGCCCAAAAACACTAAGGTAACCTGCCTAAAGGACTACCGATCAATAGCACTCACGTCTGTAGCCATGAAGTGCTTTGAAAGGCTGGTCATGGCTAACATCAATACCATTATCCCAGAAACCCAAGACCCACTCCAAATTGCATACCGCAGATCCACAGATGATGCAATCTCTATTGCACTCCACAATGCCCTTTCACACCTGGAAAAAAGAAACACCTATGTGAGAATGCTAATCATTGACTACAGCTCAGCGTCCAACACCATAGTGCCCTCAAAGCTCATCACTAAGATAAGGTCCCTGGGTTTAAACACTTCCCTCTGCAACTGGATCCTGGACTTCCTGACAGGCGGTAAAGGTAGGTAACAACTATTTAAAGGTTTGTGGTCATACACACATCCTTAAAAACATACAGTTGAAGTTGGAAGTTTACATACACCTTAGCCAAATACATTTAAACTCAGTGTTCACAATTCCTGACATATAATCCGAGTAAAGATTCCCTGTCTTAGGTCAGTGAGGATCACCACTTTATTTTAAAAATATGAAATGTCAGAATAATAGAAGAGAGAATGATTTATTTCAGCTTTTATTTCTGACATTACATTTATATTTGGTCAGAAATTTACATTCACTCAATTAGTAGTGGTAGCATTGCCTTTAAATTGTTTAAATTGAATTTCGGCCCATTCCTCCTGACAGAGCTGGTATAACTGAGTCAGGTGTGTAGGCCTCCTTGCTCACACACTTTTTCAGTTTTGCCCCAAATC
Organism: Oncorhynchus gorbuscha; assembly: GCF_021184085.1. Taxonomy (NCBI): domain Eukaryota; kingdom Metazoa; phylum Chordata; class Actinopteri; order Salmoniformes; family Salmonidae; genus Oncorhynchus; species Oncorhynchus gorbuscha. The sequence goes on from NC_060182.1 coordinate 79,493,363, forward strand.
TTCTTTAGGATTGAGGTCAGGGCTTGGTGATGGCCAGTCCAATACCTTTACATTGTTTTCCTTAAGCCATTTTGCCACAACTTCGGAAGTATGCTTGGGGTCATTGTTCATGTGGAAGACTCAAGCTTTTTCTTCTTGACTGATGTCTTCAGATGTTGATTCACACCCACAGCATGATGCTGTCCCCCCCCCCCATTATATTTCTGTTCTATTTCTGTTTAATCAGACCAGAGGACATTTCTCCAAAAAGTACGATCTTTGTCCCCATGTGCAGTTGAAAACCATAGTCTGGCTTTTTTTGTGGCGGTTTTGGAGCAGTGGCTTCTTCCTTTCTGAGCGTCCTTTCAGGTTATGTCGATATAGGACTTGTTTAACTGTGGATATATAAACTTTTGTATCTGTTTCCTCCAGCATCTTCACAAGGTCCTTTGCTGTTGTTCTGGGATTGATTTGCACTTTTCATACCAAAGTACGTTCATCTCTAGGAGACAGAACGCGTCTCCTTCCTGAGCTGTATGACGGCTGCATGGTCCCATGTTGTTTATACTTGCGTAATATTGTTTGTACAGAGATCTTGGCTGTTTGACTTTCCCATGATGTCAAGCAAAGGCTACTGACTTTGAAGGTAGGCCTTGAAAAACATACACAGGTACACCTCCAATTGACTCAAGTGATGTCAATTAACCTATCAGAAGCTTCTAAAGCCATTACATAATTTTCTGGAATTTTCCAAGCTGTTTAAAGATACAGACAACATAGTGTATGTAAACTTCTGACCCACTGGAATTGTGATACAGTGAAATATAAGTGAAATAATCTGTCTGTAAACAATTGTTGGAAAAATTGCTTGTGTCATGCACAAAGTATATGTCCTAAACGACATGCCAAAACTATAGTTTGTTAACAAGAAATGTGTGGATTGGTTAAAAAACAAGTTTTAATGACTTTAAGTGTATGTAAACTTCCGACTTCAACTGTATATCAAATCAGTTCTCTAGGTTTAATTATTACGTGATTAAACTAATCATGTAAACATTAATTAACTAGGAAGACGGGGCACCACGGAAAATGTTGATTACAAATGTATAATTTTCTGAATATAATATTAATATCTGATCAATTAGTCTTATATTAATTAATTATTAATCTTTACCTCAATAGTCTCATTCCAAACATTGTAAAATTATTGGTTATCTGCGCAAACCCTAGTTTCCATAATGAATAAACAATATACAAATTAGCTTAATTATTTATTTACTAAATAACAAAATAGTCAAACAGAATTGCATAACAAACAAACAGTAGATATTGGTTACTAACTATGATAGAAAAGTTCCAAGTGGGCTAAGCCAATATGACTGCTTGGTAGACAAAAGGAAAGCTGTGGGGACTGAGAAAGTGCACGTTTTGATGTGTGTAGAATATTGCATTATTAGTTCTAATGTGTTGTAGCAGGCTGTGTTATACTAGCAGAAATTAGGTTTCTGCCTCCACATTCACTGGCTAAGTGCCTTATCTGCTGGAAGCTCCTTATCACCATCTCACAAAATATTCCTCATCCCCTTACATCCGCTCCGCAGTATTCTGGCATACCATTTGATGGTCCTCTGTTTCTATCCTTGTAATAAAGTAGTAGGGGTTCTGACAGTCACAAAACGAGTATTCTCTATGTAGATCAGTGGTTCCCAAACTTTTTATAGTACCATACCCCTTCAAACATTCAACCTTTTAGTTGCGTACCCCCTCTAGCACCAGGGTCATTGCACTCTCGAATGTTGATTTTTTTTTGTTGCCGTTATTGCAAGACTGCCACACACACACACTATACTATATGTCTTATAGGACCAGGGCACAACTAATAATAATTCATAATTTTGCTCTTTATTTAACCATCTTACATATAAAACCTTATTAGTTCATCGAAAAATGTGAATAAGTCAGCACAGGTTAATGAGAAGGGTGTGCTTGAAAGGATGCACATAATTCTGCAATGTTGGGTTGTATTGGAGAGTCTCAGCATTAAATCATTTTCCACATGCAGTCTGTGTATATCACATTTGACATTGTCTGTAAGCTTGAGTTCGTTTGCACACACAAAATCATACCATGATGGAAAGACCTGTGTGTTGTCCTTGTTAATGCAGACAGAGAAGAGCTCCAACTTCTTAATCATAGCCTCAATTTTGTCCCACACATTGCATATAGTTGCGGAGCGTCCCTGTAATCCTAGATTCAGATCATTCAGGCGAGAAAAAACATCACCCAGATGCAGTTGCACCCCTAAAAACTAAAAACATTTGTCATAAGAAACTAGCTCCCTGGTATACAGAAAATCCCAGAGCCCTGAAGCAAGCTTCCAGAAAATTGATTAGACTACTGCAATGCTCTACTTTCTGACTGTCACGTTCTGACCATAGTTCTTGTGTGTTTTCCTTGTTTTAGTGTTGGTCAGGACGTGAGCTGAGTGGGCATTCTATGTTGTGGGTCTAGTTTGTCTATTTCTATGTTTGGCCTGATATGGTTCTCAATCAGAGGCAGGTGTTAGTCATTGTCTCTGATTGGGAACCATATTTAGGTAGCCTGTTTTGTGTTGGGATTTGTGGGTGATTGTTTCCTGTCTTTGTGTTCTCTGCACCAGATAGGACTGTTTCGGGTTTCCACGTTTATTGTTTTGTAGTGTGTTCATGTTGAGTTTCTGTCATTAAAGAACCATGGACACTTACCACGCTGCGCTTTGGTCCTCTCCTTCCCAGGAAGAAAGCCGTTACACTGACTGCCCGGATAAAGCACTAAATAAACTTCAGTTTGCACTAAAGACGGCTGCTATAATTTTGACTAGAAACAAAAAATGTGATAATATTACTCCAGTGCTCGCCTCTCAACACTGGCTTCCTTTTAAAGCAAGGGCTGATTACAAGGTTTTACTGTTAACCTAGAAAGCATGACATGGGCTTGCTCCAACCTATCTTTCCGATTTGGTCGTGCCGTACATACCTACACATACGCTACGGTCACAAGATGCAGGCCTCCTTACTGTCCCTAGAATTTCAAAGCAAACAGCTGGAGGCAGGGCTTTCTCCTATTGAGCTCCGTTTTTATGCAATGGTCTGCCTATCCATGTGAGAGGCGCAGACTCGGTCTCGACCTTTCAGTCTTAATTTATTTATTTATCTCTTCAATAGGTCCTATGATTGAGTGTAGTCTGGCCCAGTGGTGTGAAGGGAAACGGAAAGGCTGTCTCTGCCTGGCCGGTTCCTCTCTCTCCACTGGGATTCTCTACCTCTAACCCTATTATGGGGGCTGAGTCACTGGCGCTCTTCCATGCCGTCCCTAGGAAGGGTGCGTTACTGACGTGATCTTCCTGTCCGGGTTGACACTCCCTAGGGTTTGTCTCAGGGTAGTAGGTTGGTGGTTGAAGATATCCCTCTAGCGCTGTGGGGGCTGTGCCTTGGCAAAGTGGGTGGGGTTATATCCTGCCTGTCTGGGGGTATCGTCGGACAGGGCCACAGTGTCTCCCGAACCCTCTTGTCCCAGCGTCCAGTATTTATGCTGCAATAGTTTATGTTCCGCATGTCTTTTCCAGTGTGAACTTAATTATGCTCCCTCTCCTCGGAGGACCTGAGCCCTAGGACCATTTTTTGTTATCCTTTATTTAACTAGGCAAGTCAGTTAAGAACAAATTCTTATTTACATTGACAGCCTAGGAAAAGGGGGTTAACTGCCTTGTTCATGGGCAGAATGGCAGATTTTTACCTTGTCAGCTCAGTGATGCGATCTATCACCCTTTCAGTTACTGGCCCAACGTTCTATCCACTAGGCTACCTGCTGCCCTGCCGACCATGCCTCAGGACTACCTGGCCTGATGACTCCTTGCGGTCCCCAGTCTATCTGGTCATGCTGCTGTTCCAGTTTCAATTGTTCTGCCTGAGGCTATGGAAGCCTGACCTGTTAACTGAACATTATACCTTGGTCCGGACCTGCTGTTTTGAACTCTGTTTTGGATCTCTAACTCTGAATGAGCGGCTATGAAAAGCCAACTGACATTTACTCCTGAGGTGCAGACCTGTTGCACCCTCTACAACCAATGTGATTATTAATATCTGACACTGCTGGTCATCTATGAACGTTTGAACATCTTGGCCATGTTCTGTCATAATCTCCCTCCGGCCCCAGCCAGAAGAGGACTGGCCACCCATCAGAGCCTGGTTCCTCTCTAGGTTTCTTCCAAGGGAGTTTTTCCTAGCCACCTTGCTTCTACATTGCTTGCTGTTTGTGGTTTTAGGCTAGGTTTCTGTACAGCACTTTGTACATGTTTTAATGAGCACATCATCATGCAGCCATGTGTGAATGGTACTAATGATAAGAGTTCCATAGACGCTGGTGTGTCAGTGGCTTCAGATTAAATACAATTGTGATTTAATGAAGTAAACAAGTAAATAGGTGACTCTAGCTAATTTACCTAGTGCTCTATTCAATCTCTATTGCTGAAGTGTTACAGATTGAGCCCTAGAAATGTAAACATAATTTCCGATTGAGTCGACATATGCAGCATTTATCATTGAAGAGTAAATATTGAATTCAAATTTATAGAGGAGAAATGAGACGACTCAACGAATCTCGAATAGGTTTCAACATCCATTATTATTTTAATACAATGTAGTAGAAGGGTTTGCACTTCAACAAACACCTTACAGAATGGCAAAATCTACATGGTTTATAAACGGCTAATTTACACACACTTGATGGGCTAAAAACTGCCCATACATTTGGGGTGGCAGTGTAGCCTAGTGGTTAGAGTGTTGGACTATTAACTGGAAGGTTGCAAGTTCAAACCCCTGAGCTGACAAGGTACAAATCTGTCTTTCTGCCCCTGCCCACTGTTCCTAGGCTGTCATTGAAAATAAGAATTTGTTTTTAACTGACTTGCCTAGTTTAATAAATAAATAAAAATTTGATTGGATTGCATGGAATGGTTCTTCGATCATCACAACAACCAATAATTATAGGTGACAGGTGGAAACTACTTGGCCAAATATGTCATAAACATGATGTTTAACAGAGAGCTAACATGGCACTAAGAATGCTGACATGGTACTTAAAAATACACTGTTCGATCTCGTCAACAACTCAGGTTTCAGAATATCTTAATCAGCGAGTTCACTGGTTCAGATTTAGCAGCTAGAGGATTTCTCTCAGCTTGTCTGTGGCCGTTTTCAATGTGGTTTCTAAATTCTGAACAGAAGTGAGGATTCCAAAACAGTACATACATTCTACAACACAGTACATACATTCTACAGTACAAACATTCTACTACATAAAATATACTGGAGGATATATAAGGATATATTGCTTCAAATCACAGTCTTCATCGTGAATGCAGTCTCCTTTAACTGGACAACTTTGCCTTTAAAATTCAATCACATGGTAATGCAACATTTCCAAAATAAGGATGGAATAGAGCCCCTAATACACACATCTCTGTTACAATTAGGCTATGGTTACAATGTGCCGCAAAATATGTTCTAGTCTTTGTATTGGATTGAAGGTGATCAATGTATTTGGCTCATGCCTTGAAAATATCTAGAGGAGTGAAGTTGACATAGAAACACTACACTTATTGTTTCTGACAGCTGATCACCATAAAGGGAAATTTGAATTACTGCTGGAGGAAGTGTGAACTTTCCCCAACCACAACTTAGTAGTGTGAAGAGCAAGCTTTTGCTAAGTCTGTCTTAACACACACATAGTTAAAGGATGGGCAATGTTTTTTATATAAATGTTTTCCCCGAAGGATTTATTCAGATATTGTATTACAATTGTTAGTGCAGTGTTTTTCCTGACTGCTCGTGGTTAAAGGTCCAATGCAGACATTTTTATTTCAATATCAAATCATTTCTGGGTAACAAATAAGTAAGTACTTGTGTTTCTTTCAATTAAAATGGTCAAAAAGAAACAAAAATAGCTTCTTAGCTAAGAACAATTTCTCAAACAAGAATTTAGCTAGGACTGTCCTGAAGTGTTCTGAGTGGGGAAGGGAAAACTGAAAATGATCTGTAATTGGCAGAAATGTTTGGAACTCTCTTTCTTGTTTATCTATTAACTAATTTACAGCCTGCCGATGTCACCAGGCAGGCCTAAACTGCAATGCTGCTGGGTTTTTCATGCTCAACATTTTCCCGGGTGTATAAAGAATGGTCCACCACCCAAAGGATATCCAGCCAACTTGACACAACTGTGGGAATCATTGGAGTCAACATGGGCCAGCATCCATGTGAAATGCTTTCGACACCTTGTAGAGTCCATTCCCCGATAAACTGAGGCTGTTCTGAGGGCAAAGGGGCTCAATATTAGGAAGGTATTCTTAAATATACAATGACTTCACATACCTAATTAAGTGCCTGGGAACAGTTTAGCATGCTAGAAAAATGGCTTGATTGCCAAAATCTCACACTATCCCTTTAACACCAACATAAATAACAATGATTTGTTTCCTGCTTAAAGAGGGATGTAATCAATGTTAGTTCATTCAAGCCATGTATACATTCAGTTCCTGACAAAGTTATTCAGAAAGAAAAAGGATCATCACTTCAGTGAGAATTCAATCTCTGTATTTGCATTCACTTGTTGTGAGAGTGACTGAGAGTGACACCTCTGGATTAATTTCCCCTCATTCACCTGTATCATAAGATCCCTGCCTTACCTGTCACTTTGACAAAACACTTAATTGATTGTTAATTTCATGGGACTCTGCCTCCCTCGCTTCAGTCCATTCCACACTTGAGAACTTCATCAAGATCAAGGCAGTGGCTTGGTAATGACAGGCCTCAATGCGTTTTAATTAGCGCTCTCTGGCATCATCAGAAAGAATACTTTACTGATGATTGTGTAGTGTTAGAGATGTTACATAGTACCCTTGTCCTGTGTTAACTGGCTCATGTTGGAATGGAAATTGCAGCTAATCAAACATCACAAAATTGTGCCTAAAAGTTCCAAATGTTGTGATCAAGATCTGGTAATCTGCAGATCACCCATCCATGGCATAATAACTTGACTCAACTTACATATTGTAGCTATGCGTGAACATACAGTGCATTCAGAAGGTATTCATATCCCTTTCCTTTTTCCACATTTTTTTAAGTTTCAGCCATATTCTAAAATAGATTGAATAAATACAAATTCTCAAACTACACAGAATACCCCATAATGACTAAAAGCAGGACTTGGCTACTAGCATGAACAAGACCAAAGAGGATGGTAATGATGAAATGTGGGGTTTGAGGGTAGATCAGTGGTATAGAAAAAGCACTTAAAGCTTAGCCTGGAAATTCCATGGAGCTGAAAGTGCTCAAGTTCTCTCTCGCAGGCATGCAAGTCTATCCACAGCAACAAAGCTGTGAATAAACAATCAAAACAAACAATCTAGCATATGTGATATACCCAACAAGGCAAGTCAATCCCTGATGAACCTAATCCAGTGCTTTCATTCCAGCAAAGTGGGGAAAAATCTATGAATTCTGAACAGTCACTGGTTCCGTGCAGAATATTATTACTGTACGTAAAATAGAATGCTTTTATTTGTTATTGTTTTGCACTGTAAAGCACGTTTTACAGATACCTATTTACCTTGCCACCCACACATACAGGGGGGCATACTGTTATGGGACATTATTCCAAATAGGATATCACTGCAAAGGCTAAGAATTGATACAAGCTCAACGAGACACTTCGCTCAGATGAATAATGGAGTGTTTTTTCATCCTCAATGCCTCATGAGGCCTCTTCATCTCCCCTCCTTCTGGGAAGCAGCCCTAACTGATGTCGACCTTCTCAAGGTTCTGTGATCGCACAATAATTGTTGGAGTGCCAATCATTAGAAAATGGTTTGGGAGCCAGTCCACAGACTTCATTAGGTTTTCATAGCCTGCCAACTGCAGTAGGGCCCCGTGCCCCACAAGGCCAAAAACAGCCCATCTGATGTTATGAAGATGGACTCTGAGAAGAGTTCAGCAGGCCATCACTCTACTCCTGTTACCTTCGAGAATCACTGGAGAGGAGAGGAGATGAGGGGGAAGAGAGAGGAGAAAGGTGGAGGAAAGAGGGGGAGAGCAGAGAGACCACTTGGAGAGGATGAATGACAGGCTGATTACAAGACCCTCCTCAGTCTCTCCAGGCTTCTGATTCATTGGGAGGAAATGGGAGAATCTAGTGTACTGCGACTTGAGTTTAAAAACTTTACCCCAATGGTCGATTGGTTAAACCTGAGAAAAAAAACAATTCAGCTAATGCTGATAACAAACATTTCTGAGAACAATTGGTTATACTAACCATAATGATCATTGCTAGTGAAAGAAGGGGAGGGGGTGCTCGACAACATTGTACGTCAGGTTTTGTGGTTATTGTCAAATTAGTTGCTTGTTTTTACACTGCACAGCTAAATACGATTTAGTGTGGTGTAAATTATAAATGAGAGAGAGACTGTAGATTATTCTAACAACAACGTTATTATAAGATTTGCATAAATGGAACAATCAACAATCACTCAAATAGTTCAGAATTGAAAGACCAATGAACAGAGTTGACGCTCTGCTTTTATAGAAAGTACAACCTCTTTGTGTACATGGCAGATGTGTGGAAAAGGGGCGGAACATAGTATAAAATGTGATTGGTTTGTCTGTGCAAATTAAGATAGCCTGAGGTTGATAGCACAAGGGCTCAACGTTCTAACTCCGTTTGTCACAGTTCACACTATCAAGTGCTCCTTTCTGCAAGTTTCCATACAACTGACCTCCTATAGTAAAAACCATGTGATGTCTCGCATGCTGCGGTCACACTCAAACAGATCTCAACTATACAGTACATCCAGTCTTATAACTAAGTCACACAAAGACAAGTTTGCATCAGGTTATAAAAATACACTTGAGAATAAAAGAGAGCCGCACACTCTTGGAACTCAGATGCAAAAATGTAATACCAACGTTTCGACAGCCAAGCTGTCTTCATCAGGGTTTAATCACAAATACTGCGGGATGACTCATTTATATAGTGTCAAAAGACACAGGTGTCTGTAATCATGGCCAAGAGTGGCCTAATATCATTGGTTAATAAACAAATATTAAAATGTCATACAAAGAACAGCATACAAACAAATGGATGGCATACGATCATAGATTAATTTGACTATACAAGTTTACACACAATTACAATGGCAAAGTCACAATAATCACAAGAATGGCTTCAGATCAAAGTCTACGTTGAGACCGAAGGGCGCAAGGGTCTTTAAATTAAATATCCAGGCAGCCTCTCGCTTTAACAATAAATGATCAAGGTCACCCCCTCTCCTAGGGAGGGTGACATGTTCGATGCCACTATAACGCAGAGACGAAATCGAGTGGCCTGCCTCCAAGAAGTGGGCCGCAACTGGTGCTACGATGCTCTGAGATACGTACTTTTAATTTGCGCTTTGTTTTACCTACATAATTTTTACCACAAGGACAAGTTATAAGATAAATAACTGCCTTAGTGGAGCACGTAATAACACCTTTTATTGGGATCGATTTCCCTGTTTGTGGGTGTTTGAAGGATCTACATTTATAAGTGCCATTGCATTGAGCACAGCCATTACATTTGTAATTTCCATCCAGTAGGGGCGCAAATAGACGTTGTTCAGGAATATCTTGGGGTGGTAAATCAGAGTTTACCAATTGGTCTCTGAGATTATAAAAATACACTAACATATTACGAGACAATGCTCTAAATAGTAAAACATGACTCATTTTGCAATTTTCTCCCCACATTAACACAGAAAGAAAGTATAATTTTGCAGGGAAACCAGTCAGTACGCTGAAGCATAAGCTTTCATAAGTTTTCATAAGTTAACACACAAAGTAATCTTTGATGCAATAAACAATATCTATAAAGTGAACGCAACATAATACAATGTAAGACTGACTTATGGCAGAATATTTATCAGGGCCAAGTGAAGAAAAAGCTAAAACAGGGTGGTGGTGCTTGGATCATTTTTTGGGGGCCCATATAGGACTTTTAAAAAGTGGCAATATTTCGAGAATAATGTGGCAACATTTCAAAATTAAAGTCAATTAAATGTTGTGAACAAAGTGTCAGTATTTTGAGAATAAACTCAACAATTAGTTTTGAGAATAAAGTTCAACATTTTTGAATAAAGTCTCAAGTTATATTTCAAGACTAACATAGGAGATTTGGTTAAGTGCATGTCTCCCTGGCTCCCTGGTGAAACTAAACTTCAGAATTGGCTTTAGTAAGAAGGAAATCCTTGCTCTTTTAGCACATAATAAGAATTTAATTGTAAGTATTATGACTTGGAAAAGGTTGTGCCACAGATTATTTTCATTAGGAGGAACCGTGGTTACATATATAGGTATAGAGGGTTGTGTGTGTATGCAGGTGTGTGTGTAAAAATCTAACACACTCGTTCAAACAGGCGGCACGGCGCACTTATTCTTATCAATATAATGATCTAATAATTCGCACACGCAGGCACACACATACCAAGTTTCCCCCTGGCAAGTTCAGACTATAGGCATACACTCTTCTAACGGCCATGGTGCTTTATGAGCACAAACAAAACACTTTCTTGGCACTGTCACTGAACGAATTGAAATGCAGTTGAGTCCCTGCCTGTCATTGATTGTGAAGAGAACTGGGGTTGAGTCCATGCCTGTCACTGACTCTGAAGAGAACTGGGGTTGAGTCCCTGCCTGTCACTGATTCTGAAGAGAACTGGAGTTGAGTCCCTGCCTGTCACTGATTCTGAAGAGAAAATGGGTTGAATCCCTGTCAGTCTGCTCTCCAAATTCACGACAACACCCCAGTATATAGCCTTGTTATTTTTATTTTATTGTTTTACTTTTTATTATTTCTTTCTTTATTTAGTTAATATTTTTTAAACTCTTTCTTGAACTGCATTGAAGTTGTACCAAGTTCTAATAATAATTCTAGAAAGAGAGGATCCAGATTGTCTCACCCAGCTGATTTGTAATGATCCAGATTTTGCATCTCTTTCGGAACATCAGCTATCTGGATTTGGGTGATGGAGAAGCGGGGGTGGTTTGGGCAAGTTGCTGCAGGGGGTTCTGAGATGTTGGCCGGGGTAGGAGTAGCCAGGTGGAAAGCATGGCCAGCCGTAGAAAAATGCTTATTGAAATGATAAATTATCGTAGATTTATCAGTGGTGACAATGTTTCCTATCCTCAGTGCAGTGGGCAGCTGGGAGGAGGTGCTCTTATTCTCCATGGACATTAGTGTCCCAAAACTTTTGGGAATTAGTGCTACAGGATGCAAATTTCGATATGAAAAAGCTATCCTTAGTTTTTCTAAATGACTGAGTATATTGGTTCCTGGCTTCCCTGAAAAGTTGCATATCGCAGGGCTATTCGATGTTAATGCAGATCGCCACAGTATGTTTTTGAGCTAGTCAATGGCAGTCAAGTCTGGGGTGAACCAAGGGCTATATCTGTTCTTAGTTCTACATTTTTTGAATTGGGCATGCTTATTTAAGATGGAGAGGAAAGCACTTTTGATGAGCAACCAGGCATCCTCTACTGATGGGATGAGGTCAATTTCCTTCCAGGATACCTTGGCCAGGTTGATTTAGAAAGGCCTGTTCGCTGTGTCAGGCTTCGAAGAGTGATGGGTGTGGAGTCAGGCGCAGACAGCAGAGGATTAGGAAAAAAACACTTTATTCTGTACAATCACAGCGCACAAAGGGTGTGATGCCGAACACAGGCATAAAACACTCCAAAAATGTACTACACTGGTACATACGCTGTAAAGCGGAAAATCCAAAAGACAGGAACACTCATGAACCAAAAAAAAGCAAACAACCCCAAATCCCAAACAAGGAACAGGTGAAACCAATTACACCAAACAAAACGAAAAGGCGAAAAGGGATCGGTAGCAGCTAGTAGACCGGCGGAGACGACCGCCCGTCGCCACCTGAACGGGAAGGGGAGCCACCTTTGGTGATATTCGTGACACGCTGAAGTGTTTTAGGGAGCATTTGACAGTGATGAGGGGTGGTCGATTGACTGCGGACCCATTACGTATGCAGGCAATGAGGCAGTGATCACTGAGATCCTGGTTGAAGACAGCAGAGCTGTAATTTAGAGAGAAAGTTGGTCAGGATGATATATAAGAGGGTGCCCATGGTTTCGGATTTAGGGTTGTACCTGATAGGTTCCTTAATCATTTGTGTGAGATTGAGGGCATCTGTGTCCCAGTTTAGGTCACCTAACAGTACGAACTCTGAAGAGAGATGGGGGGCGATCAACTCACATTTGGTGTTCAGGGCACAGCTGTGGGTCTAAAAAGGGTCTAAAACAAACGGAAACGGTGAGAGACATGTTTCTGGAAAGGTGTATTTTGAAAAGTAGAAGCTCAAATTGTTTGGGCACAGACCTGGATAGTATGACAGAAGTCTTCAGGTTATCTCTGCTGTTGATTGCAACTCCGCCCCCTTTGGCAGTTCTACCTTGTCGGAAAATGTTATAGTTAGGGATGGAAATCCCAGGATTTTTGGTGGCCTTCCTAAGCCAGGATTCAGACATGGCTAGGACAGCCGGGTTGGCGGAATGTGCTAAAGCAGCAAATAAAACAAACTTAGGGAGGAGGCTTTTCATGTTAAGAGGCTATGAAACAAGGACCTAATATCTCGTAATCAATGTCCAAGGATTAAATGATTGAGTTAACCTTGTCTCATTAGATGCATAGTTAGAGACCAAGCATATATGCTATGTATATTTTAAGTAACATTTATAATTAGACATTTCACCAAATAATAATTCAATGATATTAATCAAAAATGTGAGGACTACGGTTTGTATCCATTGAAAAGTAATCAGATTTATTGCAGTTACGAAATAAGAATGCAATTACCAAATTGTACACCAGAAATCTTCACGAAACAAAGAATACAAAAGTCTTAACAGTAAAGAAAAATCATCAATTATGACATACAAATGTACATCAGGATTTTCTAATGACTCCATGATTGACATTTAAATCCAGCTTTTATTCTTCCGAGAGGCAAACTCCCAGTGTTTCCTATCGTCTATTTAACTGCACTTTGCATGGCCCAAAACATAACACAGGCATGAAAATAATAAAACATTCTTGGATCTAATCATCACACCTCAACACTGTATAATAAGAGCACACACCTGTGTTCCTCTTTGAACTATCTGCTGTTCGACAAAAAGAATAGCACAGTTTCTCTGTAATAATAAATCCATAGCACTTACAGTACAATAAAACACATCAAAATGCATAGCTCTTTATGAACTCATGAAACAATCCAAACATGCCATTTTAATTCAGAGTAATTTTAATTTCCTCTATTCAAGTTTTCCGTCACCACACCTCAACTGGCGTCAGTGACCCCAGGACTTCAGTGAAAATGTCTCTTGTCATGACATTGGACTAGGGGGAAGGTTTATGACAGTCATAAATACCTCTCCCCCCCTTTTTCCTCTCTCTACCCTACTGATGTGAAATTTGAAAACCCCTAGGTTAACATAGAGATTCTGGGAACATCAGAAGGTAGGAGGAAATGAACTATCTTCTGGTAATCCGACCAATTGAACATATGCATGGTATTTAATGAATATGATGTCAGTTGGGTTGTCATCTGGGACATTCTCATCAATGATAGGATGACAAACTCTACAGTGGAAAGTCTACACATCAGAGGTATTGGATGTTCAATTTAAATGTTTGAATAGAAAATTATTAGTGAAGAGATGAAATTTAATTTTAGATTCCAAATGAGAGATTTGGGTTTTCATAAGGTTAGGGCTCTACTCAATCAGTGGCCCGCCCCTGTGAAGAGACATGGGTTATAAAACTTTCCAGACACACCCTTCTCGCTCCACTATATATAGCCTTGACAAAAATGTAAGCTCCTGTTCCAAGTACGTGAGGACTGCAGCCTCTGTGTTAAAAGGACTAACATGTCAAATACAGAACTAAGCCAACCTCAGTGTGAGCTTTGGTTGTGAATGTTATGAACTTTGAACTCTTATTCACTACAGAAGTGATACCTCCCAGCCGTTGAGTTAGCAACAGCCTCCGCAAACGCGGGCTAGGAAAGAACAGACAGAGTATCTCGTCTACCACACAACGACGTAACTACAACGTATCCAAGTGACCACCATAGACATTCTTCAAAGGACACAGTTTGGCAACACGGCCTTCCATCTACCACCAACCTACCGAAGCGCAGCTCAAAGTAAATATTTATTGCATTTTCCTTTTCCAAATGGGTGGTAAGCTAGAATGCATAATATACTGTATTGACGATAGCAGAGCTTCTCCCTTTGTCCCTCAGTCTTCCCACTCTTTCACTCAAACCCAGACCCTTTTCTTTTGTGTAACAAGCTGTCATATCTGTTCCACCCGCTAGGGACGATTTCCTTTATGACGTAATTTGTGATCAAGGTGTAATTAATTCTGCGTACATGTAATTCTGTGTGATTAGTTAGGTATTTAGTAAATAAATAATTAAACCCAATTTTGTATTACTGATTCAACTTGTTAGCCAGGGATTGTGAAGAAAACCAAGAATTTACACTTTCAGATGAGACTGAATTAAGGTGACAAATAATATTGACTGCTATTGATGTAAAATATTGCTAGGTCTTTCAGAGATTATTCGGAAGATAACTGCTCTATAAATATTATTTTGTGGTACCCCGACTCTCTAGTTAATTACATTTACATGATTAGCTCAATCAGGTAATATTAATTATGGGAAAATTATTTTATAGAATAGCATGTCATTCCACTTATTCCGGCATAGCCAGACACGACACAAGATTGCCACAGATCAGGTGTGTTTTGATCCCTGTGATAGCCCACAGATGGTCTGTCATTTAAACAATGCCATAAATTGTGTTTCAGTCATCGGGCTGTGCTCCCACCAGAGGTGGGACCAAGTCATTGTTCTACAAGTCACAAGTAAGTCTCAAGTCTTAGCACTCAAGTCCCAAGTCAAGACAAGCAAGTCCGAGTCAAGTCTGATGTCAAGACCGTCAAGTATCAAGTCCTAAACTTTGAGTTTTGAGTTCTCAACAAGTCATAATGTGCTCTTCACCAAATATAATACCATTTCATATTTTTAACAAGGGTAATAGTTAGTATATTACATTTACACAATTCATGAATGCTTTTAAAAATATCTATATTTATTACTTTCCAAATAAACGTTATATTTCCATGGAAATACATGGGTAGCCATGAGAAAGACCCCCCACCCCCAATAGTGATCGAGGATAACTGACTGACTGTGTGGAGGCTCATTGATTTAACGTTACGTTACCCTACATGATACACTCTTAAAGTAATAAAATATATAGCTGTTGGCTATATTAGCCACGACATACCGTTCTTTGTGCAGCTTCAAATGTCGAACAAAGTTGGAAATTGTTGCGCCTCCGTCTGTAATTTTCTTCCCGCATGTTATGCAAGTTGCTATCGGTTTCTTGTTGATACAGCGTCTTTATATCCGAAAATAATAATTTGGGGTATCTTTCCAAGGGCTCCATCTGAAGTCACCCGCCGACGTTACTCTGCACTGCCACAAACAACTTTTTCTCAGCTGGCACATGTCACACACTGACCATAGTTTGCTTTGTATGTTCTATGTTTTATTTGGTTAGAGTGTGATCTGAGTGGGCATTCTATGTTGGATGTCTTGGTTGTCTGTTTCTGTGTTTGGGCCTGATATGGTTCTCAATTAGAGGCAGGTGTTAGTCATTGTCTGTGATTGGGAGCCATATTTAGGTAGCCTGTTTGGTGTTGGGTTTTGTGAGTGATTGTTCCTTTCTTTGTGTTTGTTACACCAGATAGGGCTGTTTTTGGTTTTTCAATTTTCTTGTTTTTGTATATTGGTCTATTTTCATCTTTATTAAAGATGTATCAAAATAACCACGCTGCGTTTTGGTCTGCCTATCCTTCAACAGAAGAAAGCCGTGACAGCACAATTTGATTGCCTGTTGTCCGTCTCAAACTGTATTCTGTTAAATGAAGAGTTGATGCGCTGCACACTTTTTTTTAATAGCATCATTTTTTATATTTGTGCTTGGAGTGTATCAAGTCAGGTCAAGTCATAATGCTCAAGTCCAAGTCACGGATCATTGGTGTCAAAGTTGAGTTGCAAGTCATCTTTGTGACTCGAGTCCACACCTCTGCCTCCCACACCAGGCAGTCGCTAGACCCAAGTATCACCTTCTTTAATTCTTCCACTACAGTTCTGTGCTGAAATAGTGAAGAAAAACATTTCCATTAAATCTGTGTATATTATTCAGCTATGCACAGTAAGTGTTGTAGGGGAAAGTGAAAATATCAGTCTACTTCTAGAAACAGCTCTTTTTACAAATTAGCCCCGAAGAACAAATGTTGAAAAAGCTTCCCCATGATTCCACTCTGTTTTTCAATTTGTTAGCAAAACATGTCTGCTCACTTTTCTCAACACAACATAGGTGATGATTGTTTATGTTATTAGTTACTCCTCACACTGTTTCTCCACCTCTGTGCAGCCCAGTACCTCTGACAATTGATTTTCAATGGCTGTCAGTGGTTGCATGACATTATCTCGACAGTCAACTGGTTTGTTGGCAGATATGTTTAAGTGCCCAATACAAACACCCTCCTGGAATATCTAGTTTACACAGAGGAATGTCGTGACATTGTTTGGACAGAAATGATTGGATCATTACCTGAGATCAGGGTTTATGGTGCTGAATAGAATTCAAACCCCACCACTCTCAGGTAAACAACTGTTTATGATGTTTGCTAGTAATTCCCTCTCTCCATCTCTCTCTCTCTCCCCCTCCTTATCACATGCCACATCTCCCCTCAACACTGACAGAGGCCCTGGGGAGGCTCAGTGTGCTGTAAATTACACAGAGCAAACTGGCAATGCACCGTATATGTTTTAGAGAGGGAGTGTTGCCTTCCTCTGAACCAATGGAGATTATTCTCAGGGAGGGTAAACAACACCTGGTGCAGAGTTTCACTGTAACTGGGGAAGATAATTAGTAAATAGTCTGTAATAAAGATGCTCCATGCCTCACGTAACTATAACCCTTCAAGGGGAAATCTGCAGCTGCTACATCTATTTTTTTTAAACTTATAAATGAATGATATGTACCCACTGATTCTAAAAGACTACAATTTATAAATGGCTCATGAGCTTAGTTCAGCTGTCATACCCATCAGAACTAAATTAAGTAAATGGAAACAACACTATAGAGTGGGCCAGTGGAATGATTTGTTGTTTAAACTGCTGATTTCAACTATAAGGACATTTGTTAACACGGTCACATCTGAGGAATTCACTTATTCTCTTAACTGGTTGATTAGCTATTTTATGGTCTGTGGGTACACAGTTCTAAATGATGAAGAAATTACTGCCTGCAATAGCTAGTTAATTTTTGGGCTAAATCTCACGATAATAAAACTTAGTAAATCATTATAATAAACTAATACAGGAAAATACAAGGGTTTTGGTGGCTATTCACTCTGAATAAATATGTCAATCGGGAGAAATATTCTGGATGTTTATTTAGATATCTACTGCTTCCTTCTCCCTGGACAGACATGTCCAGACACAGCTCCCCTGTGAGTGAAATATGCATAGGTTTTTAAATTCGTCCCCAGAGTTTAATATGAACACATCCATTTGTTCATCAATCAGGCTTATGGAAATACAAACACGTAAAAAAATACATATATTTATCAGACAGAACCTCTCTGCAAATTACCAGATCTACAGAAAGTGTAGGCTCATTCCTTGCACATTCACAGCCATATAAGGAGACATTGGAACAAAGCCCATTCAAAATCTGAGGCATTTCAAGTTTGAAATTTAATCTTGGTTTCGCCTGTAGCATCAGTTCTGTGGCACTCACAGATAATATCTTTGCAGATTTGGAAATGTCAGTGTTTTCTTTCCAAAGCTGTCAATTATATGCATAGTTGAGCATCTTTTCGTGACAAAATATCTTGTTTAAAACGGGAACTGTCATGCAGGTGAAAGAGGACCCAAACGCGACTTAACAGAAACAGAGTTTATTAAAGTCCAAAACGGAATAACAGAAATCCTCTAGACTCGTAGAGGGGAAACAACTGGAGAAGCGGCCACAGACTGCAGGTCGCTTCGGGTAGGCGCAGGCCGTAGTCGACTGAGACACCTGCTCACACGCAGCATCTGATGAAGGCACAAAACACGACAGGACAGGGTGATACACAATCACGGCAAAAACACGACAGGACAGGGCGAAACGCAATCACAGCATGGTGAATACAATACAAGGAACCGACGGAACAGGAACGGATCACAAAGGAATAAATAGGGACTCTAATCAGGGGAAAGGATCGGGAACAGGTGTGGGAAGACTAAATGATGATTAGGGGAATAGGAACAGCTGGGAGCAGGAACGGAACGACAGAGAGAAGAGAGAGCGAGAGAGTGAGAGAGGGAGGGGAGAGAGAGGGATAGAACCAAACAAGACCAGCAGAGGGAAACGAATAGCATGGGGAGCACAGGGACAAGACATGACAATAAATGACAAACATGACAGTACCCCCCACTCACCGAGCGCCTCCTGGCGCACTCGAGGAGGAATCCTGGCGGCAACGGAGGAAATCATCGATGAGCGAACGGTCCAGCACGTCCGAGACGGAACCCAACTCCTCTCCTCAGGACCGTAACCCTCCCAATCCACTAGGTATTGGTGACCCCGTCCCGAGAACGCATGTCCATAATCTTATGTACCTTGTAAATAGGTGCGCTCTCGACAAGGACGGGAGGGGGGGGAGGGAAGACGAAGGGGTGCGAAGAAAGGGCTTAACACAGGAGACATGGAAGACAGGATGGACGCGACGAAGATGTCGCGGAAGAACAGTCGCACAGCGACAGGATTGACGACCTGGGAGACACGGAACGGACCAATGAACCGCGGAGTCAACTTACGAGAAGCTGTCGTAAGAGGAAGGTTGCGAGTGGAAAGCCACACTCTCTGGCCGCAACAATACCTTGGACTCTTAATCCTGCGTTTATTGGCGGCTCTCACCGTCTGTGCCCTGTAACGGCAAAGTGCAGACCTCACCCTCCTCCAGGTGCGCTCACAACGTTGGACAAACGCTTGAGCGGAGGGAACGCTGGACTCGGCAAGCTGGGATGAGAACAGAGGAGGCTGGTAACCCAGACTACTCTGCGAATTGTGAGCGTATTCTGCCCAGGGGAGCTGTTCTGCCCAAGACGCAGGGTTTCTGAAAGAAAGGCTGCGTAGTATGCGACCAATCGTCTGATTGGCCCTCTCTGCTTGACCGTTAGACTGGGGATGAAACCCGGAAGAGAGACTGACGGACGCACCAATCAAACGACAGAACTCCCTCCAAAACTGTGACGTGAATTGCGGGCCTCTGTCTGAAACGGCGTCTAACGGGAGGCCATGAATTCTGAATACATTCTCAATAATGATTTGTGCCGTCTCCTTAGCGGAAGGAAGTTTAGCGAGGGGAATGAAATGTGCCGCCTTAGAGAACCTATCGACAACCGTCAGAATCACAGTCTTCCCCGCAGACAAAGGCAGACCGGTAATGAAGTCTAAGGCAATGTGAGACCATGGTCGAGAAGGAATGGGGAGCGGTCTGAGACGACCGGCAGGAGGAGAGTTAACTTAGTCTGCGCGCAGTCCGAACAAGCAGCCACGAAACGGCGCGTGTCACGCTCCTGAGTCGGCCACCAAAAGCGCTGGCGAATAGACGCAAGAGTGCCTCGAACACCGGGATGACCAGCTAACTTGGCAGAGTGAGCCCACTGAAGAACAGCCAGACGAGTGGAAACAGGAACGAAAAGGAGGTTACTAGGACAAGCGCGCGGCGACGCAGTGTGCGTGAGTGCTTGCTTAACCTGTCTTTCAATTCCCCAGACTGTTAACCCGACAACACGCCCATAAGGAAGAATCCCTCGGGATCAGTAGAAGCCACAGAAGAACTAAACAGACGGGATAAGGCATCAGGCTTGGTGTTCTTGCTACCCGGACGGTAAGAAATCACAAACTCGAAACGAGCGAAAAACAACGCCCAACGAGCTTGACGGGCATTAAGTCGTTTGGCAGAACGGATGTACTCAAGGTTCTTATGGTCTGTCCAAACGACAAAAAGGAACGGTCGCCCCCTCCAACCACTGTCGCCATTCGCCTAGGGCTAAGCGGATGGCGAGCAGTTCACGGTTACCCACATCATAGTTGCGCTCAGATGGCGACAGGCGATGAGAAAAATATTATCGTCAGACTGGAAGCGCTGGGATAGGATGGCTCCCACGCCTACCTCTGAAGCGTCAACCTCGACAATGAATTGTCTAGTGACGTCAGGAGTAACGAGGATAGGAGCGGACGTAAAACGTTCTTTTAGAAGATCAAAAGCTCCCTGGGCGGAACCGGACCACTTAAAACACGTCTTGACAGAAGTAAGAGCTGTGAGAGGGGCAGCAACTTGACCGAAATTACGAATGAAACGCCGATAGAAATTAGCGAAACCTAAAAAGCGCTGCAACTCGACACGTGACCTTGGAACGGGCCAATCACTGACAGCTTGGACCTTAGCGGAATCCATCTGAATGCCTTCAGCGGAAATAACGGAACCGAGAAAAGTAACGGAGGAGACATGAAAAGAGCACTTCTCAGCCTTTACGTAGAGACAATTCTCTAAAAGGCGCTGTAGAACACGTCGAACGTGCTGAACATGAATCTCGAGTGACGGAGAAAAAATCAGGATATCGTCAAGATAGACAAAAACAAAAATGTTCAGCATGTCTCTCAGAACATCATTAACTAATGCCTGAAAAACAGCTGGCGCATTGGCGAGACCGAACGGCAGAACCCGGTACTCAAAATGCCCTAACGGAGTGTTAAACGCCGTTTTCCACTCGTCCCCCTCTCTGATGCGCACGAGATGGTAAGCGTTACGAAGGTCCAACTTAGTAAAGCACCTGGCTCCCTGCAGAATCTCGAAGGCTGATGACATAAGGGGAAGCGGATAACGATTCTTAACCGTTATGTCATTCAGCCCTCGATAATCCACGCAGGGCGCAGAGTACCGTCCTTCTTCTTAACAAAAAGAACCCCGCCCCGGCCGGAGAAGAAGAAGGCACTATGGTACCGGCGTCAAGAGACACAGACAAATAATCCTCGAGAGCCTTACGTTCGGGAGCCGACAGAGAGTATAGTCTACCTCGAGGAGGAGTGGTCCCCGGAAGGAGATCAATACTACAATCATACGACCGGTGAGGAGGAAGGGAGTTGGCTCGGGACCGACTGAAGACCGTGCGCAGATCATGATATTCCTCCGGCACTCCTGTCAAATCGCCAGGTTCCTCCTGAGAAGTAGGGACAGAAGAAATGGGAGGGATGGCAGACATTAAACACTTCACATGACAAGAAACGTTCCAGGATAGGATAGAATTACTAGACCAATTAATAGAAGGATTATGACATACAAGCCAGGGGTGACCCAAAACAACAGGTGTAAACGGTGAACGGAAAATCAAAAAAGAAATAGTCTCACTGTGGTTACCAGATACTGTGAGAGTTAAAGGTAGTGTCTCAAATTTGATACTGGGAAGATGACTACCATCTAAGGCAAACATGGGCGTAGGCCTGTCTAACGGTCTGAAAGGAATGTTATGTTTCCGAGCCCATGCTTCGTCCATGAAACAACCCTCAGCCCCAGAGTCAATCAAAGCACTGCATGTAGCACCCGAACCGGTCCAGCGTAGATGGACCGACATAGTAGTACAAGATCTAGATGAAGGGACCTGAGTAGTAGCGCTCACCAGTAGCCCTCCGCTTACTGATGGGCTCTGGCCTCTTACTGGACATGAATTAACAAAATGTCCAGCAACTCCGCAATAGAGGCACAGGCGGTTGGTGATCCTCCGTTCCCTCTCCTTATTCGAGATGCGAATCCCTCCCAGCTGCATGGGCTCAGTCTCAAAGCCAGAGGAGGGAGATGGTTGCGATGCGGAGCAGGGAAACACCGTTGATGCGAGCTCTCTTCCACGAGCCCGGTGACGAAGATCTACCCGTCGTTCTATGCGGATGGCGAGAGCAATCAAAGAGTCCACATCTGAAGGAACCTCCCGGGAGAGAATCTCATCCTTAACCACTGCGTGGAGTCCCTCCAGAAAACGAGCGAGCAGCGCCGGCTCGTTCCACTCACTAGAGGCAGCAAGAGTGCGAAACTCAATGGAATAATCCGTTATGGACCGTTCACCTTGGCATAAGGAAGCCAGGGCCCTAGAAGCCTCCCCACCAAAAACTGAACGGTCAAAAACCCGAATCATCTCCTCTTTAAAGTTCTGGAATCTGTTAGAGCAATCAGCCCTTGCCTCCCAGATAGCTGTGCCCCATTCTCGAGCCCGGCCAGTAAGGAGTGAAATGACGTAAGCAACCCGAGCTCTCTCTCTAGAGTATGTGTGGGGTTGGAGAGAGAACACAATCTCACACTGCGTGAGAAAGGAGCGGCACTCAGTGGGCTGCCCGGAGTAGCAAGGTGGGTTATTAACCCTGGGTTCTGGAGGCTCGGCAGGCCAGGGAGTAACAGGTGGCACGAGACGTAGACTCTGGAACTGTCCAGAGAGGTCGGAAACCTGAGCGGCCAGGTTCTCCACGGCATGGCGAGCAGCAGACAATTCCTGCTCGTGTCTGCCGAGCATGGCTCCTTGGATCTCGACGGCAGTGTAACGAGCGTCTGAAGTCGCTGGGTCCATTCCTTGGTCGGTTCCTTCTGTCATGCAGGTGAAAGAGGACCCAAACGCGACTTAACAGAAACAGAGTTTATTAAAGTCCAAAACGGAATAACAGAAATCCTCTAGACTCGTAGAGGGGAAACAACTGGAGAAGCGGCCACAGACTGCAGGTCGCTTCGGGTAGGCGCAGGCCGTAGTCGACTGAGACACCTGCTCACACGCAGCATCTGATGAAGGCACAAAACACGACAGGACAGGGTGATACACAATCACGGCAAAAACACGACAGGACAGGGCGAAACGCAATCACAGCATGGTGAATACAATACAAGGAACCGACGGAACAGGAACGGATCACAAAGGAATAAATAGGGACTCTAATCAGGGGAAAGGATCGGGAACAGGTGTGGGAAGACTAAATGATGATTAGGGGAATAGGAACAGCTGGGAGCAGGAACGGAACGACAGAGAGAAGAGAGAGCGAGAGAGTGAGAGAGGGAGGGGGAGAGAGAGGGATAGAACCAAACAAGACCAGCAGAGGGAAACGAATAGCATGGGGAGCACAGGGACAAGACATGACAATAAATGACAAACATGACAGGAACGTTTTTTTTATCCAAAAATTAAAAGAGCGCCCCCTATATCGAAGAAGTTAATGTCCCTTATTTAGAGGAAGCCTTTAGACCATTTTTTTGCATCCCACTTTAAGGGATTGGTAGATGTTTAATGGAAAAGAAAGGGGCAGACTGCTCTGAAGTATTTTGAACTTTCATTAATTGTACCATATTAGTCAGCACGTAGTTACTTAAGAGGAAGCCTTATTGTAAGTCACTAATCATTCTCAGAGGGAAAGAGATAATGAACGTATGATTACCTATCCATAGCCCGCACCATATGTGTGTGAATGTTGAGGTGTAAGAATCCATTAAATAAAATAAAAACTAGCCAAGCAGTAAATGTACTTTTCAGTTTTGCCCTGATAAACAATCAGTTATTCCAGTTTTTATATATGAAAAATATGTGCCCCATTGCTGTAAGTCAAGAAATGGTCACGTCAGTAAGCAGCACATTTGCAGCTATGATATGCCCCTGATCAAATCAAATCAAATTTTATTTGTCACATACACACATGGTTAGCAGATGTTAATGCGAGTGTAGCGAAATGCTTGTGCTTCTAGTTCCGACAATGCAGTGATAACCAACAAGTAATCTAACTAACAATTCCAAAAAAAAACTACTGTCTTATACACAGTGTAAGGGGATAAGGAACATGTACATAAGGATATATGAATGAGTGATGGTACAGAGCAGCATACAGTAGATGGTATCGAGTACAGTATATACATATGAGATGAGTGTGTAGACAAAGTAAACAAAGTGGCATAGTTAAAGTGGCTAGTGATACATGTGTTACATAAGGATGCAGTCGATGTTGTAGAGTACAGTATATACATATGCATATGAGATGAATAATGTAGGGTAAGTAACATTATATAAGGTAGCATTGTTTAAAGTGGCTAGTGATATATTGCTGTGTCATGTTTGACTAACGGAGTTTGGAGAAATTATTTTCATAATTACGAACTCATCATTAAATGCCAGTAATCTATGAACTGTCTATGGCTGGTTTGTCTGCGTAACAGTATATGCCCCCTCAGTGTAGAACTAACAAGGCTGAACCATATAAAGACACCAGGTGAACAGATTGAGTCTCTCTTCCTGGACACATAGGGTAGTTTGGCCTCAATATTGTGTTGTTAACCTTTGTACTCTGCTCCTCAGGTGTCTGACCCCTAGCTCTCCACTTGATACAGCCATCACTGGCCGGCATCATCAGCCCAGCGGATTATAAATTATGTAAATGTATGAATGTTGTAACAGTAGCGCATACAAACTCTAGAGAATCATCCTCGCACAGGGCACCAATAATGTAGACAATCACCCTTCCATGGGGCACCGAAATATGTAGAAATATCACACACACACACACATCAACACACAAACACTGCATCACAATAATGAACACTTGATTTTGCTTTTTGAATTGTCATAACATACATAGTATTAAAGACTACAGTTGGATTTGTTCGTTTTTTTAACAATAGATTATGCCTTGTTGTGATCCTGCTTTTGTAGAAGTAGAGCCTCTCTGTATGTCAACAGCCTTTGGTCTCCCCATCCACAATTCATTAAAAGTCTGGCGGGGTTTCATGTAGCCCCTGTGTTCCAATGGAAAGCTCCCAGCAAGCACAGAGGTGGTTATCGGAGAGCCCAGACTCAACTAGTAACCAGGGAAACTGGAAATCAGAACCGGATGTTTTTTCTTCTTCCAGGAAGTTCTTCTGAAATCCATAGAATTCTACTTCTTAGGATGGTGTCCATCTCATTCACCCTCTCTCTTATTTTCTCTAATAATATCTTAAGGCGATAAAATAAAGAGAAGGTGAAGGAAATGTAAGAAAATAAATAATTTGATAATTTCATGGATATCATTTAGCTGGTTCAGTCTACATGATTCTTCCACATAAATTCCCACATACTCCCACATCATTTCCAATATTAACCAACTCCAGAGCAGTCCAACTGTTCCAGAACACTATAAATAAATGAAGACCACTTATTTACAACTCTAAGATATGCCGTACTCAAATGCACTCACTGATGTTAATAAAGGTAAGTAGTACTATGCATAACAATATTGTGCCAATTTGGTAGCATAGGACCAGCATTTTAGCCTAATACATATTGCACCTATACATCGGGATCCAACCGAATGTAGAATATTACGAACAATAGAGGCTTCCTTAATCTCAATGTATTCTTTCTCACAGAACCCTAACCCCAAAAAGGAGTCGAACTGCATTTCTGCCAATCATAATATGTGATGTGGAATCAGTGTTTATCATTGAGAAATCCTTTCTCCTCATTACAGTTTTATGATCTTTCTGGGGAAGGGAAATAAGGGGATTAGAAAGCAATCAACACCTTGATACGAAATGTGAAATGCAGTGCAGCTAGCTCACAGCACAGAGAAGCACAATGCTCAGGAAGATGTGTCCCTCTATTCGCCTCATACGCACCAGGAATTCATGACAGCATGGTGATGATGCAGACATGTACTAACAATTTCCCCAGCTCTCATATAGAATGGACTGGTCAGAATCCCCTATAAAGCCGAATGCAAAAATCATTCATAAAATAATGTGTACATGTACATATCTTTGCCTAAGGACATTTTTTTTGCATAACTTATATTTTTGTTGGACATATACATTATACCCTTCAGGCTTGTGTGTCTTTGTCCATCTACATTATGTTAAATGGAAAGATGGTTTACTCTGGTTTTATCCTGAACTGAAATGCCTTACAAGCCGCATTTCATCAACAGTGGCTCTCTCTTCAGTCAAAGTTACCCTTAAAATAACTTTCCACTGAAAATCACACTTTTAAAAGTCAATCTGTTAACTCGTGTCCACATAATGTTATTGACTCATCCTACACTCATATTTGTGGCCTAAGTAAAAACACAACCTCAAACTTGTTTACTATTTTCTCCATAGAGGATGATGAGCTGGCTTATCAGCGGGCTACACTGTGCCAAATGCCCTAGTTTTCAGCTCCTAATTATCCTTACACCTCTGAAGACTCTAGCCATTTCAATTCCAGTCAGAAAAACTTAAGTGTTTTGTCCAACACTGAAAAGTTGGTTTCTCCACCGACTGTAGGATAAAGGAAACTTGGGGTGTTAACAACGCTCAACATCTCTATTAAAATAAAGTAATTCAAAGAAATGTACAAGATAAAATAAGACACAAAAAAAGATTCCCTTCCAAAAAGACCCCTTCCAAAAAATCAGAAGTAAATAAAAAACAAAGATTAATTAAATACCAAAAAATGCAATTGCACGTGCTTTGGGATACATGAACTAATATACACAGGCAGTTAGGAAAGCTAAGGCTAGCTTTTTTAAACAGAAATTTGCATCCTGCAGTACAAACTCAAAAAAGTTCTGGGACACTGTAAGGTCCATGGAGAATAATAGCACCTCCTCCCACTGCTCGGAGGCTAGGAAACACTGTTACAACCGACAAATCCACTATATTTGAGTATTTCAATAAGCATTTCTCTACGGCTGGCCATGCTTTCCACTTGGCTACCCCTACCCCGGTCAACTGCCCGGCACCCTCCACAACAATCCCAAGCCCAAGCCATTCACCATTTCTCCTTCACCCATATCCAGATTGCTGATCTCTGAAAGCGCTGCAAAATCTGGACCCCTACAAATAAGCCGGGCTAGACAATCTGGACCCTCTCTTTCTAAAATTATCTGCCGAAATTGTTGCAACCCCTATTACTAGCCTGTTCAACCTCTTTCGTATCGTCTGAGATTCCCAAAGATTGGAAAGCTGCCGCAGTCATCCCCCTCTTCAAAGGGGGAGACACTCTAGGCCCAAACTGCTATAGACCTATATTTATCCTACCCTGCATCTCTAAGGTCTTCGAAAGCCAAGTTAACAAACAGATTACTGACAATTTGGAATCACATCGTACCTTCTCCGCTATGCAATCTGGTTTCTGAGCTGGTCATGGGTGCACCTCAGCCACGCTCAGGGTCCTTAACGATATCATAACCTCCATCGATTAGAGACATTACTGTGCAGCTGTATTCATCGACCTGGCCAAGGCTTCCGACTGGCAATCACCACATTCTTATTGGCAGACTCAACAGCCTTGGTTTCTCAAATGATTGCCTCGCCTGGTTCACCAACTACTTATCTGATAGAGCTCAGTGAGTCAAATCGTAGGGCCTGTTGTCCGGACCTCTGGCAGTCTCTATGGGGGTGCGACAGGGTTCAAATCTCGGGCCGACTCTCTTCTCTGTACACATCAATGATGTCTCTCTTGCTGCTGGTGATTCTCTGATCCACCTCTACGCAGACAACACCATTCTGCATACTTCTGGACCTTCTTTGGACACTGTGTTAACTTCTTAAGGTATAGGGGCCAGCATTTTCACTTTTGGATAAATAGTGTGGCCAATTTCAACTTCCTGCTTCTCATGCCAAGAATATAGGATATGCATATTATTAGTTGTTTGAATCATGTCTGTGACTATAACAGAACGTATGTACCAAGCAAAACCCAGAGGACTGACCATTCAGATTTTTTTTGAGGTTTCTGTTCGGTGAGATCATCAGATCCTCCTCTCCACCCTCTCCGAGTTGGGCATCTCCGGCGCTGGTCACTGGTCATTGAACACTGGTCATTTTAATAATGTTTACATACGGTTTTACCTATATTATATGTATATTCTGTATTCTAGTCATGGCTAATTCTACAATGCCTTCAGAAAGTACAACCTGCATTTAGAATTCAACTATGAAATCAGCTGCCAGATTTACATTTACATTTACATTTAAGTCATTTAGCAGACGCTCTTATCCAGAGCGACTTACAAATTGGTGCCTTCACCTTATGACATCCAGTGGAACAGCCACTTTACAATAGTGCATCTACATATTTTAAGGGGGGAGGGGGGGGTGAGAAGGATTACTTTATCCTATCCTAGGTATTCCTTAAAGAGGTGGGGTTTCAGGTGTCTCCGGAAGGTGGTGATTGACTCCGCTGTCCTGGCGTCGTGAGGGAGTTTGTTCCACCATTGGGGAGCCAGAGCAGCGAACAGTTTTGACTGGGCTGAGCGGGAGCTGTACTTCCTCAGTGGTAGGGAGGCGAGCAGGCCAGAGGTGGATGAACGCAGTGCCCTTATTTGGGTGTAGGGCCTGATCAGAGCCTGGAGGTACTGAGGTGCCGTTCCCCTCACAGCTCCGTAGGCAAGCACCATGGTCTTGTAGCGGATGCGAGCTTCAACTGGAAGCCAGTGGAGAGAGCGGAGGAGCGGGGTGACGTGAGAGAACTTGGGAAGGTTGAACACTAGACGGGCTGCGGCGTTCTGGATGAGTTGTAGGGGTTTAATGGCACAGGCAGGGAGCCCAGCCAACAGCGAGTTGCAGTAATCCAGACGGGAGATGACAAGTGCCTGGATTAGGACCTGCGCCGCTTCCTGTGTGAGGCAGGGTCGTACTCTGCGGATGTTGTAGAGCATGAACCTACAGGAACGGGCCACCGCCTTGATGTTAGTTGAGAACGACAGGGTGTTGTCCAGGATCACGCCAAGGTTCTTAGCGCTCTGGGAGGAGGACACAATGGAGTTGTCAACCGTGATGGCGAGATCATGGAATGGGCAGTCCTTCCCTGAGAGGAAGAGCAGCTCCGTCTTGCCGAAGTTCAGCTTGAGGTGGTGATCCGTCATCCACACTGATATGTCTGCCAGACATGCAGAGATGCGATTCGCCACCTGGTCATCAGAAGGGGGAAAGGAGAAGATTAATTGTGTGTCGTCTGCATAGCAATGATAGGAGAGACCATGTGAGGTTATGACAGAGCCAAGTGACTTGGTGTATAGCGAGAATAGGAGAGGGCCTAGAACAGAGCCCTGGGGGACACCAGTGGTGAGAGCGCATGGTGAGGAGACAGATTCTCGCCACGCCACCTGGTAGGAGCGATCTGTCAGGTAGGACGCAATCCAAGCGTGGGCCACGCCGGAGATGCCCAACTCGGAGAGGGTGGAGAGGAGGATCTGATGGTTCACAGTATCGAAGGCAGCCGATAGGTCTAGAAGGATGAGAGCAGAGGAGAGAGAGTTAGCTTTAGCGGTGCGGAGCGCCTCCGTGATACAGAGAAGAGCAGTCTCAGTTGAATGACTAGTCTTGACACCTGACTGATTTGGATCAAGAAGGTCATTCTGAGAGAGATAGCGGGAGAGCTGACCAAGGACGGCACGTTCAAGAGTTTTGGAGAGAAAAGAAAGAAGGGATACTGGTCTGTAGTTGTTGACATCGGAGGGATCGAGTGTAGGTTTTTTCAGAAGGGGTGCAACTCTCGCTCTCTTGAAGACGGAAGGGACGTAGCCAGCGGTCAGGGATAAGTTGATGAGCGAGGTGAGGTAAGGGAGAAGGTCTCCGGAAATGGTCTGGAGAAGAGAGGAGGGGATAGGGTCAAGCGGGCAGGTTGTTGGGCGGCCGGCCGTCACAAGACGCGAGATTTCATCTGGAGAGAGAGGGGAGAAAGAGGTCAGAGCACAGGGTAGGGCACTGTGAGCAGAACCAGCGGTGTCGTTTGACTTAGCAAACGAGGATCGGATGTCGTCGACCTTCTTTTCAAAATGGTTGACGAAGTCATCTGCAGAGAGGGAGGAGGGGGGGGGGAGGAGGATTCAGGAGGGAGGAGAAGGTGGCAAAGAGCTTCCTAGGGTTAGAGGCAGATGCTTGGAATTTAGAGTGGTAGAAAGTGGCTTTAGCAGCAGAGACAGAGGAGGAAAATGTAGAGAGGAGGGAGTGAAAGGATGCCAGGTCCGCAGGGAGGCGAGTTTTCCTCCATTTCCGCTCGGCTGCCCGGAGCCCTGTTCTGTGAGCTCGCAATGAGTCGTCAAGCCACGGAGCGGGAGGGGAGGACCGAGCCGGCCTGGAAGATAGGGGACATAGAGAGTCAAAGGATGCAGAAAGGGAGGAGAGGAGGGTTGAGGAGGCAGAATCAGGAGATAGGTTGGAGAAGGTTTGAGCAGAGGGAAGAGATGATAGGATGGAAGAGGAGAGAGTAGCGGGGGAGAGAGAGCGAAGGTTGGGACGGCGCGATACCATCCGAGTAGGGGCAGTGTGGGAAGTGTTGGATGAGAGCGAGAGGGAAAAGGATACAAGGTAGTGGTCGGAGACTTGGAGGGGAGTTGCAATGAGGTTAGTGGAAAAACAGCATCTAGTAAAGATGAGGTCGAGCGTATTGCCTGCCTTGTGAGTAGGGGGGGAAGGTGAGAGGGTGAGGTCAAAAGAGGAGAGGAGTGGAAAGAAGGAGGCAGAGAGGAATGAGTCAAAGGTAGACGTGGGGAGGTTAAAGTCGCCCAGAACTGTGAGAGGTGAGCCGTCCTCAGGAAAGGAGCTTATCAAGGCATCAAGCTCATTGATGAACTCTCCGAGGGGACCTGGAGGGCGATAAATGATAAGGATGTTAAGCTTGAAAGGGCTGGTAACTGTGACAGCATGAAATTCAAAGGAGGCGATAGACAGATGGGTAAGGGGAGAAAGAGAGAATGACCACTTGGGAGAGATAAGGATCCCGATGCCACCACCCCGCTGACCAGAAGCTCTAATTTAAAAAGCAGGGATCCAAAAGATCAGGACCTGCAGGCTTTCTCTGATCTAAGGATTTCAGGGCTTTATGTACCACCTGCACTGAGAATGGCAAAAAGCTAAAAGTTTGACCGGCTCTCACTGGTTCATCCACACAGGGTTGTACAGAGACAGAGGACACTGAATCAAACAGCCTACCAGATGATACAAAGTGCTCATTGAAACAATTCAGCATTTCAGTTTTGTCATATATAGCAACTGAGTCCTTCAAAACACATGACGGTAATTCATTAACATTACTGTAACCAGACATAGACTTAATAGTCTTCCAAAACGTTCTAGGGTCATTCAGGTTATCAGTGGTAACAGACATAAAATATTCAGACTTGGCCAACTTGAGAAGAAATGAACACTTGTTTCGTAACTGCCTAAAAATGAGCCAATCAGCATCATAACATGATTTCCTTGCTTTAGCCCCGGTTAGATTATGGTCGTGAATAATACAAGACAGCTCAGAAGAAAACAATGGATTATCCCGCCCTTTAAACCTGAACCTGCGGAATGGGGCATGTTTGTTTACTATTTGGAAAATAACATCATGAAAGAATTTCCAGGCAGTTTCCACATCAGGGATAA
Source organism: Oncorhynchus gorbuscha (assembly GCF_021184085.1). Lineage (NCBI taxonomy): Eukaryota > Metazoa > Chordata > Actinopteri > Salmoniformes > Salmonidae > Oncorhynchus > Oncorhynchus gorbuscha. The sequence continues at coordinate 79,524,968 of NC_060182.1, forward strand.
GCTCAATCTTGCTCCAGTCAAAATAAAACAAATCATGAAAGAAAGCCTGCTCATTAAAACACTTCAAATTTCTCTTACGAATAAAGTATGGGTTTGTCTTTGGAACCTTAGTATTTTTAACAGCAACAACAGCACAATGGTCACTTAAATCATTACAAAAAACACCAACCGCAGAAAATGTATGTGGAACAATATCAAAACAATCAGGGTAGATTTATCTGGGCATTTAAGATTAAAGCAAGTGTGTGAGTTAATCAACTGGGTAAGATTCATAGAATTACAAAACATTTTTAAATCATCAGACACCGGCTTTAACCAACACCAGTTGAGATCACCAATCAAGATCATTTCACTGTAAAGAAGGTTAGACATAAGGTGCGTAAAAGAAGAAAATGCATCACCGAGAGCAGAGGGAGGTCTATAACAGCCAATCACAGTTATAGAGAGGACCATTTAAACCTCAATATTCAAAGCAAGAAATTCCAACTGTTTACAAATAGTTTCAGACTTTGCCAAACTTACATGGAATTTAGATTTTACATATATAGCCACACCCCCACCTTTCTTAACCCGATCAGAAATGTGTGGATTGGTTGAAAAACTAGTTTTAATGACTCCAACCTAAGTGTATGTAAACTTCCAACTTCAACTCTATACACCAGCGGCGGTCGGTGCTGTTTACGTTTTTTATACGAGCGTGGTATATTATTTATATTTAAGCAATAAAGCACAAGGGGGTGTGGTACAGTGCCTTGCGAAAGTATTCGTCCCCCCTTGAACTTTGCGACATTTTGCCACATTTCAGGCTTCAAACATAATGATATAAAACTGCATTTTTTTGTGAAGAATCAACAACAAGTGGGACACAATCATGAAGTGGAACGACATTTATTGGATATTTCAAACTTTTTTAACAAATCAAAAACTAAAAAAGTGGGCGTGCAAAATTATTCAGCCCCTTTACTTTCAGTGCAGCAAACTCTCTCCAGAAGTTCAGTCAGGATCTCTGAATGATCCAATGTGGACCTAAATGACTAATGATGATAAATACAATCCACCTGTGTGTAATCAAGTCTCTGTATAAATGCACCTGCACTGTGATAGTCTCAGAGGTCCGTTAAAAGTGCAGAGAGCGTCTTGAAGAACAAGGAACACACCAGGCAGGTCTGTGATTCTGCTGTGAAGAAGATTAAAGCCAGATTTGGATACAAAAAGATTTCCCAAGCTTTAAACATCCCAAGGAGCACTGTGCAAGCGATAATATTGAAATGGAAGGAGTATCAGACCACTGAAAATCTACCAAGACCTGGCCGTCCCTCTAAACTTTCAGCTCATACAAGGAGAAGAATAATCAGAGATGCAGCCAAGAGGCCCATGATCACTCTGGATGAACTGCAGAAATCTACAGCTGAGGTGGGAGACTCTGTCCATAGGACAACAATCAGTTGTATATTGCACAAATCTGGCCTTTATGGAAGAGTGGCAAGAAGAAAGCCATTTCTTAAAGATATCCATAAAACGTGTCGTTTAAAGTTTGCCACAAGCCACCTGGGAGACACACCAAACATGTGGAAGAAGGTGCTCTGGTCAGATGAAACCAAAATTAAACTTTTTGGCAACAATGCAAAACGTTATGTTTGGCGTAAAAGCAACACAGCTCATCACCCTGAATACACCATCCCCACTGTCAAACATGGTGGTGGCCGCATCATGGTTTGGGCCTGCTTTTATTCAGCAAGGACAGGGAAGATGGTTAAAATTGATGGGAAGATGGATGGAGCCAAATACAGGACCATTCTGGAAGAAAACCTGATGGAGTCTGCAAAAGACCTGAGACTGGGACGGAGATTTGTCTTCCAAGAAGACAAAACATAAAGCAAAGTCTACAATGGAATGGTTCAAAAATAAACATATCCAGGTGTTAGAATGGCCAAGTCACAGTCCAGACCAGAATCCAATCGAGAATCTGTGGAAAGAACTGAAAACTGCTGTTCACAAATGCTCTCCATCCAACCTCACTGAGCTCGAGCTGTTTTGCAAGGAGGAATGGGAAAAAATGTCAGTCTCTCGATGTGCAAAACTGATAGACACACCCCAAGCGATTTACAGCTGTAATCGCAGCAAAAGGTGGCGCTAGAAAGTATTAACTTAAGGGGGCTGAATAATTTTGCACGCCCAATTTCTCAGTTTTTGATTTGTTAAAAAAGTTTGAAATATCCAATAAATGTCGTTCCACTTCTGGCTCCCAGGTGTATTGTATACAGGTAACGAGCTGAGATTAGGAGCACACTCTTAATTAAAGGGAGTGCTCCTAATCTCATTTTGTTACCTGTATAAAAGACACCTGTCCACAGAAGCAATCAATCAGATTTCAAACTCTCCACCATGGCCAAGACCAACGAGTTCTCCAATGATGTCAGGGACAAGATTGTAGACCGACACAAGGCTGGAATGGGCTAGAAGACCATCGCCAAGCAGCTTGGTGAGAAGGTGACAACTGTTGGTGAGATTATTCGCAAATGTAAGAAACACAAAAGAAATGTCAATCTACCTCGGCCTGGGGCTTCATCCAAGATCTCACCTCGTGGAGTTGCAATGATCATGAGAACGGTGAGGAATCAGCCCATAACTACATGGGAGGATCTTTTCAATGATCTCAAGGCAGCTGGGAACATGGTCACCAAGAAAATAATTGGTAACACACTACACCGTGAAGGACCGAAATCCTGCAGCGCCTGCAAGGTCCCCCTGCTCAAGAAAGCACATATACTACATGCCCGTCTGAATTTTGCCAATGAACATCAATGATTCAAAGGACAACTGAGTGAAAGTGTTGTGGTCAGAGCTCTTTGACGTCAACTCAACTCGCCGTGTTTGGAGGAGGAGGAATGCTGCCTATGACCCCAAGAACACCATCCCCACCGTCAAACATGGAGGTGGAAACATTATGCTTTGGGGGTGTTTTTCTGCTAAGTGGACAGGACAACTTCACCGTATCAAAGGAGGATGGACTGGGCCATGTACTGTCAAATCTTGGGTGAGAACCTCCTTCCCTCAGCCAGGGAATTAAAAATGGGTCGTGGATGGGTATTCCAGCATGACAATGACCCAAAACACACGGCCAAGGCAACAAAGGAGTGGCTCAAGAAGAAGCACATTAAGGTTCTGGAGTGGCCTAGCCAGTCTCCAGACCTTAATCCCATAGAACATCTGTGGAGGGAGCTGAAGGTTAGAGTTGCCGAAGTCAGCCCCGAAACCTTAATGATTTGGAGAAAATCTGCAAAGAGGAGTGGGACAAAATCCCTCCTGAGATGTGTGCAAACCTGGTGGACAACTACAAGAAACATCTGACCTCTGTGATTGCCAACAAGGGTTTTGCTACCAAGTTTTTCCCTCATTAAAATGCAAATCAATTTATAACATTTTGACATGAGTTTTTCTTTTTGTTATTCTGTCTCACTGTTCAAATAAACCTACCATTAAAATTATAAACGGATCATTTCTTTGTCAGTGGGCAAACGTACAAAATCAGCAGGGGATCAAATACTTTTTTCCCTCACTATCAGTAGGGGTGATGTGACTATAATAAATGGCGTAGCAGCAGTGTACAAAACAAATGGAGGAGAGTGTCAATGTAAATAGTCTGATGGCTATTTGATTAATTGTTCAATGGTCTTACGGCTTGGGGTAGAAACTGTTAAGGAGCCTTTTGGTCCTAGACTTGGTGCTTGGGTGCTGCTTGCTGTGAGGTAGCAGAGAAAACAGTCTATGACTTGGGTGACTGGGGTCTTTGCCAATTTTTTGGGCTTTCCTCTGACACCACCTATTATACAGATCCATGGCAGGAAGCTTGGCCCCACGCACTACCGGTCAGGATACTCTTGAAGGTGTAGCTGTAGAACGTTTTGAAGACCTGGGGACCATTGCCAAATATTTGCAGTCTCCTGAGGGGAAAAATGTGTTGTGTGCCCTCTTCACAACTGTCTTGGTTTGTTTGGACCATGATAGTTTGTTGATGATGTGGACACCAAGGATCTTCAAACTCTCAACCCGCTCCACTACAGCCCTGTCGATGTTAATGGTGGCCTGTTTGGCCTACCACTGTTGTTTTGTCAGCCAACTTAATGATGGTGTTGGAGTCGTGTTCGACCACACAGTTGTGGGTGAACAGGGAGTACAGGAAGGGACTAACCACACACCCCTGAGGGGCCCCAGTGTTGAAGATCAGCGCTGCAGACGTGTTGTTGCCTACCCTTACCACCTGAGGGCGGCCCGTCAGGAAGTCCAGGATCCAGTTGCAGAGGGAGGTGTTTAGAATAGGCCTGAGAAATCAAAAACTTTTCACAATGTCATCGGATTTAGGTAAAAATTTGGGTGAAAATATACGGAATGCCGTAACGTTGATTACTTTTTGCAAATCAAATTATTTTTTCACGTTTATTCTGTGTCATCCCAATGATTGTTTTGCATTAAAATTACCTGGAGACAATGATGATTCAAACATTTTTCGCCCAGTGGGAAGTCTCTTATCTGGCTTCTTTTAACAAAATGTAACATTCGTTCTGCCCACAGAACGAGATTGAATAAGGAAAACACCACTGAGCCAATAGACAATGACGAGATTCGATGGGAGCCAAGTTCATTTACAGAAAGACTGAGTGGATTTCACCATTTTGATTGCCAGGCCGGCCGGTGCCTTGACTTGCTTGGCCGCTGGTGTCCTCCAGCTCAGACAGTCCAAACAGGCAGACTGCAAAGCCCGGGGTTTAGTATGTAATTAAAAGGCCTACAGAGACAGCAGAAGGTCCGTCTCAACCCATTTGGCATCAGCCAGACCAACACCCTGCTAGGAGAACAGTGTGAGGATGGGACTCAGCCAATAACTACCAAAATGACATTCTGCTGCTCATGTCTTGTTGACTTCCATCATTAACTACCGTTCTACTGATTGGCCATGTGTAAATCAAATCAAATCAAATCAAATTGTATTTGTCACATACACATGGTTAGCAGATGTTAATGCGAGTGTAGCGAAATGCTTGTGCTTCTAGTTCCGACAATGCAGTGATAACCAACAAGTAATCTAACTAACAATTCCAAAACTACTGTCTTATACACAGTGTAAGGGGATAAGGAACATGTACATAAGGATATATGAATGAGTGATGGTACAGAGCAGCATACAGTAGATGGTATCGAGTACAGTATATACATATGAGATGAGTGTGTAGACAAAGTAAACAAAGTGGCATAGTTAAAGTGGCTAGTGATACATGTGTTACATAAGGATGCAGTCGATGATGTAGAGTACAGTATATGCATATGCATATGAGATGAATAATGTAGGGTAAGTAACATTATATAAGGTAGCATTGTTTAAAGTGGCTAGTGATATATTTACATCATTTCCCATCAATTCCCATTATTAAAATGGCTGGAGTTGGGTCAGTGTCAATGACAGTGTGTTGGCAGCAGCCACTCAGTGTTAGCGGTGGCTGTTTAACAGTCTGATGGCCTTGAGATAGAAGCTGTTTTTCAGTCTCTCGGTCCCAGCTTTGATGCACCTGTACTGACCTCGCCTTCTGGATGATAGCGGGGTGAACAGGCAGTGGTTCGGGTGGTTGATGTCCTTGATGATCTTTATGGCCTTCCTGTAACAACGGGTGGTGTAGGTGTCCTGGAGGGCAGGTAGTTTGCCCCCGGTGATGCGTTGTGCAGTCCTCACTACCCTCTGGAGAGCCTTACGGTTGAGGGCGGAGCAGTTGCCGTACCAGGCGGTGATACAGCCCGCCAGGATGCTCTCGATTGTGCATCTGTAGAAGTTTGTGAGTGCTTTTGGTGACAAGCCGAATTTCTTCAGCCTCCTGAGGTTGAATAGGCGCTGCTGCGCCTTCTTCACGACGCTGTCAGTGTGAGTGGACCAATTCAGTTTGTCTGTGATGTGTATGCCGAGGAACTTAAAACTAGCTACCCTCTCCACTACTGTTCCATCGATGTGGATAGGGGGTGTTCCCTCTGCTGTTTCCTGAAGTCCACAATCATCTCCTTAGTTTTGTTGACGTTGAGTGTGAGGTTATTTTCCTGACACCACACTCCGAGGGCCCTCACCTCCTCCCTGTAGGCCGTCTCGTCGTTGTTGGTAATCAAGCCTACCACTGTTGTGTCGTCCGCAAACTTGATGATTGAGTTGGAGGCGTGCGTGGCCACGCAGTCGTGGGTGAACAGGGAGTACAGGAGAGGGCTCAGAACGCACCCTTGTGGGGCCCCCGTGTTTAGGATCAGCGGGGAGGAGATGTTGTTGCCTACCCTCACCACCTGGGGGCGGCCCGTCAGGAAGTCCAGTACCCAGTTGCACAGGGCGGGGTCGAGACCCAGGGTCTCGAGCTTGATGACGAGCTTGGAGGGTACTATGGTGTTGAATGCCGAGCTGTAGTCGATGAACAGCATTCTCACATAGGTATTCCTCTTGTCCAGGTGGGTTAGGGCAGTGTGCAGTGTGGTTGAGATTGCATCGTCTGTGGACCTATTTGGGCGGTAAGCAAATTGGAGTGGGTCTAGGGTGTCAGGTAGGGTGGAGGTGATATGGTCCTTGACTAGTCTCTCAAAGCACTTCATGATGACGGAAGTGAGTGCTACGGGCGGTAGTCGTTTAGCTCAGTTACCTTAGCTTTCTTGGGAACAGGAACAATGGTGGCCCTCTTGAAGCATGTGGGAACAGCAGACTGGTATAGGGATTGATTGAATATGTCCGTAAACACACCGGCCAGCTGGTCTGCGCATGCTCTGAGGGCGCGGCTGGGGATGCCGTCTGGGCCTGCAGCCTTGCGAGGGTTAACACGTTTAAATGTCTTACTCACCTCAGCTGCAGTGAAGGAGAGACCGCATGTTTCCGTTGCAGGCCGTGTCAGTGGCACTGTATTGTCCTCAAAGCGGGCAAAAAAGTTATTTAATCTGCCTGGGAGCAAGACATCCTGGTCCGTGACTGGGCTGGATTTCATCTTGTAGTCCGTGATTGACTGTAGACCCTGCCACATGCCTCTTGTGTCTGAGCCATTGAATTGAGATTCCACTTTGTCTCTGTACTGACGCTTAGCTTGTTTAATAGCCTTACGGAGGGAATAGCTGCACTGTTTGTATTCAGTCATGTTGCCAGACACCTTGCCCTGATTAAAAGCAGTGGTTCGCGCTTTCAGTTTCACGCGAATGCTGCCATCAATCCACGGTTTCTGGTTAGGGAATGTTTTTATCGTTGCTATGGGAATGACATCTTCGACGCACGTTCTAATGAACTCGCACACCGAATCAGCGTATTCGTCAATATTCCCATCTGACGCAATACGAAACATGTCCCAGTCCACGTGATGGAAGCAGTCTTGGAGTGTAGAGTCAGCTTGGTCTGACCAGCGTTGGACAGACCTCAGCGTGGGAGCCTCTTGTTTTTATTTCTGCCTGTAGGCAGGGATCAGCAAAATGGAGTCGTGGTCAGCTTTTCCGAAAGGGGGGCGGGGCAGGGCCTTATATGCATCGCGGAAGTTAGAGTAACAATGATCCAAGGTTTTACCACCCCTGGTTGCGCAATCGATATGCTGATAAAATTTAGGGAGTCTTGTTTTCAGATTGGCTTTGTTAAAATCCCCAGCTACAATGAATGCAGCCTCCGGATAAATGTTTTCCAGTTTGCAAAGAGTTAAATAAAGTTCGTTCAGAGCCATCGATGTGTCTGCTTGGGGGGGGATATATACGGCTGTGATTATAATCGAAGAGAATTCTCTTGGAAGATAATGCAGTCTACATTTGATTGTGAGGAATTCTAAATCAGGTGAACAGAAGGATTTGAGTTCCTGTATGTTTCCTTCATCACACCATGTCCCGTTAGTCATGAGGCATACGCCCCCGCCACTCTTCTTACCAGAGAGATGTTTGTTTCTGTCGGCGCGATGCGTGGAGAAACCCGTTGGCTGCACCGCCCTGGATAGCGTTTTCCCAGTAAGCCATGTCTCCGTAAAGCAAAGAACGTTGCAGTCTCTGATGTCCCTCTGGAATGCCACCCTTGCTCGGATTTCATCAACCTTGTTGTCGAGAGACTGGACATTGGCAAGAAGAATACTGGGAAGTGGTGCGCGATGTGCCCTTTTTCGGAGTCTGACCAGAACACCGCCGCGTTTCCCTCTTTTTCGGAGTCGTTTCCTTGGGTCGCTGCATGTGTACGGTATCCATATTAGGACAGCATAAAACGTCTATGGTGATTGAATCAGAGTCACTCATGACTCACAAGGACTTTGTACCTGTGATATCTTCAGCAGTGTGTGGAAGAATATGTTTATTCACAAAATGTATAGATATGTATAAAGTTCACCAAAAAGAAAGATTTTTTAAAACTTTATTTTTCTCCATCCATTATTAGGATCTTTTCTTACAATATTTTTTAAAGTTGAACAGTAAGAATTAAAAGGAATTGTAACAATCGTTCTGCCCACAGAACGAGATTGAATCAGGAAAACACCACCGAGCCAATAGACAATGTACCGGCGCCATTTACTATCCATCCCCTGTCACTGCAAAACATGGGGGGGGGGGCTCCTCAGGCCGGTCTTGGCCCGATATGAGACTCCGCAGAGTGGCAGTCAGTTGTCAAAAGCGCCGAGGCATGACCCAGCTTGCCGTATCAACCACACTGGCTCTTCTTACATTAATCATAACATCTCAAGGATGTATACAAAGTAGATAAACTGCTTTACACTATTATTTACTTTGATTACTTTTCAGCATTTTTAATGGTAACAGACTGCCGTTCTGGTAGAGAACTAATGCAGGCATGACAGTTATGTATGGTTCATTTGGATCCAAGTTAATCTCCTCAGCATGCAGACATTCCCTAGAAAGAGAGTTAGGAATAATTTAGATATTGGTAAAGTTCTGCTAGTCTGTTCATATAGAGCCAAACACTATTGACCATGTTTATTAATATCAGTCTTACATTTGACTATGTTTCTGGGGAATTGTCCTCTAGTGTGTCTATTGATTCAATTTAAATAGCTATCTGTGTGATGTCCTAAATGATTTTTGCTTTCATTCATTCTAATAATGTTCTCTCTCAGGCTGAGTGTTGTGGTAAAGCAGAGTTGAAGGCCAGCCACATTGTTAGACTAGTTATCCCATCCTGCCCTAGTGCAAACATATCAATACTGTGATTCATTATTAAATCTCCTATGTTTGCTCTCTTCTCGACTACTGTCTTGGTTTCCCTTCTCTTCTTTATCTTGTAGTGCATCTTTTCTGCATCCAGCATCTCCTTCGGCTATTTCTGCTTAAACATTGTTCTTCAGTACATTTTTACATGACACTTTAGTAGACACTCTTAGCCAGAGTGACTTACAGGAGCAATTTGGGTTAAGTGTCTTGATCACGGACACACAGACAGACCTAGTTTCACCTAGTTGGCTCAGGGTTTTCGAACCAGCAACCTTTCAGTTGCGTGAGTATTGTTTGATGCTTCATGCATTTCTGTAAATGTCCTACACATGCAATGTCTTTTTTTTTACATCTTTAACACTCAGTAACTACTTTGCTGTGTTTTACCAATATAACTCTTTACCAATATCAATCTCAGTATATTGACTGACTGTAAAATTCAGGTGACATGCATCTGTTCAGTGGCAGGCAGGCCTGTAATTTCCTCCAGCCTCTACAGTATGTATAGCATCTCTATCTCCATGAATGACAGTTAGAAGGGACTTTGATAATTGATAGAAGCCAGATCTATGACACATCCATACTGCCTCTGTTGATCAAAGGGGGAGTTTTTCACTTTCCAAAGTTCCTCTGAAAGACCTTCTGGAAGAGGTATTGTTGGTGAAGTTTGATTAGAATTAAATATTTATATAAATTAAACAAAGACTTACCTAGACTAACTAGAGTAGCTCTATATCTCAGTATAGTAAAAAATGCCATGCAAATACATATGAATTCAAATGGCGTGCCAATATACAGTGAAGGTCTACTATATATGCTTCTAGCTGTACGTGTCAGGCTACGTTGGCAATAAGGTCGATGGTGGTTGACCTCAAATGTCATTGTTGACCCACGCATGTTCATTTCTTTGTTTTTTTCCATCTATTTTTATTCTGGTTGAATCCATGTTGTTAAATGATCCATTGTTAAATGATCCATCGAAGATGCCTCGTTGATCTAGACATTCTATTTCAATGACAAATTGTTAGATAAAAACATACATGACAGTGATGTGACTTGGAGGTGATTGTTTCATTAAAGTGTCTCTTAATTAACTGTCTCTGTGAGTGTAGGGCTGTTCATGGCATTAGGTTTGACAAATGTGACCATTTCATTGGTCTTTTTCCAGGGTTCTTATTTCAATGTTATTGGTTGCGATGGTGCCTCCTTTAGGGTGAAGAAGTGTATTTATAGTTCTCATGATAACTGCATACATGCCAAACAATCAGCAGAGGGTCAGCTCATTAGTCAAAGACATGTCACTAAACCCAAAAAGCTTCTCATATACTGCGTAAACAAATAGAACTACAGACTTCATATGTCAAAATATAATCTATTGAATATCATATCATGTCATTTTTTACATGAACACTTCATTATTATATTCATTTATGTGATGTTTATAGTGTTCGTGTGTCCTTCCTGTTGTGTTTTTATTGTGTATTTAGTGTTGTTGTATGTTTTGGCTGGTGCAATCAAATTTGCCCTCTCATTGATTAATAAAGTACTATCTTATCTTAAACATGAAGTCTTTGTAAGAGTATCTCAATTTTAATAAGATAGACAGATTGAGAGAGATAGTGATACACGTGATTTGTTGAGAGGGACAGAAGAAACGTGAAAAGCTATAGAAAACAATTATGACAGTGTTAAAGGGTTTACTGCCTCTGGTGACCCTGAGTGATGTGTGCATGGGGAGTGGCAGTAAATGCTGAAAGTGATGTGGTGGTGAGTAGGGTTATGGAGAGCAGATATGTAGCCAAGCTAATGACAGGGAGATGTGTCATCAGCACAAAACGAGCCCTAGGCCTGAAACGCGGATGTAGGGACCATGCAAGGTAGGACAGAATAAAAACTGATGTAAATCAATGGAGACTTGTTCTATTATTGTACAGGCCAATGGGGACTATATCGGAATAATGTTGGTGAGTTATGGCATTGAGATTAGCGAAACAGGCCCTCTAGATTCAACTCGAGCCAATCTGATTATGGTGTAGGTAGGATGACAGTAGGCCTATGAGCCACAAGATTCAGCTAATGGCTGTAAAATAAAAATTAATTATTTTATAAACACAGAGTTTCCACCCTTCAACCTAATAGATCCAGACTGATAGGTGCAGACTGATTGATCCAGACTGAAATATTCAAAGTGAGTGATTACCAGGATTTGTAACTTGAGTCTGATAATTATCTATACAAAACAGTTAGACCGCGCTCAGGTCTGTTCAACGCTGGTCCGACCAATCTGATTCCACGATTCAAGATTGCTTTGATCACGTGGACTGGGATATGTTCCACATTGCGTCAAACAACAACATTGACAAACACGCTAATTCGGTGAGCCAGTTTATTAGCAAGTGCATCGGCGATGTCGTACCCACAGCAACTATTAAAACATTCCCAAACCAGAAACTGTGGATTGATGGCAGCATTCGCAAGAAACTGAAAGCGCGAACCACTGCTTTTAATCAGGGCAAGGTGACCGGAAACATGACCGAATACAAACTGTGGAGCTATTCCCTCTGCAAGGCAACCAAACAAGCTAAGCGTCAGTATAGAGACAAAGTAGCGTCGCAATTCAACGGCTCAGACACAAGAGGTATGTGGCAGGGTCTTACAGCCAGCCCCGTCGTGGACCAGGATGTCATGCTCCCAGACAGACTAAACAACTTCTTTGCTCGCTTTGAGGACAATACAGTGCCACTAACACGGCCTGCTGCCAAAACGGACTCTCCTTCACTGCAGCCGATGTGAGTAAAACATTTAAACGTTTTAACCCTCGCAAAGCTGCAGGCCCAGACGGCATTCCGAGCCGCGTCCTCAGAGCATGCGCAGACCAGCTGGCTGGTGTGTTTACAGACATATTCAATCAATCCTTATCCAGGTCTGCTGTTCCCACATGCTTCAAGAGGGCCACCATTGTTCCTGTTCCCAAGAAAGCTAAGGTAACTGAGCTAAACGACTACCGCCTCGTAGCACTCACTTCTGTCATCATGAAGTACTTTGAGAGACTAGTCAAGGACCATATCACCTCCACCCTATATGACACCCTAGACCCATTCCAATTTCCTTACCACCCCAATAGATCCACAGACGATGCAATCGCAACCACACTGCACACTGCCCTAACCCATCTGGACAAGAGGAATACCTATGTGAAAATGCTGTTCATCGACTACTGTTCAGCATTTAACACCATAGTACCCTCCAAACTCGTCATCAAGCTCGAGACCCTGGGTCTCGACCCCGCCCTGTGCAACTGGGTACTGGACTTCCTGACGGGCCACCCCCCGGTGGTGAGGGTAGATAACAACATCGCCACCCCGCTGATCCTCAACACTGGGGCCCCACAAGGGTGCATTCTGAGCCCCCCCTTACTCCCTGTTCACCCACGACTGTGTGGCCATGCACACCTCCAACTCAATCATCAAATTTGCAGATGACTCTACTGTGGTAGGCTTGATTACCAACAACAATGAGACTGCCTAAAGGGAGGAGGTGAGGGCCCTCGGCATGTGGTGTCAGGAAAATAACCTCACACACAACGTCAACAAAACAAAGGAGATGATTGTGGACTTCAGGAAACAGCAGAGGGAGCACCCCCCTATCCACATCGACGGGACAGTAGTGGAGAGGGTAGTAAGTTCCTCGACGTACACATCACGGACAAACTGAATTGGTCCTCCCACACAGACAGCGTGGTGAAGAAGGCGCAGCAGCGCCTCTTCAACCTCAGGTGGCTGAAGAAATTTGGCTTGTCACCAAAAGCACTCACAAACTTCTACAGATGCACAATCGAGAGCATCCTGTCGGGCTGTATCACCGCCTGGTATGGCAACTGCTCCGCCCACAACTGTAAGGCTCTCCAGAGGGTAGTGAGGTCTGCACAACGCATCACTGGGGGCAAACTACCTGCCCTCTAGGACACCTACACCACCCGATGTCACAGGAAGGCCATAAAGATCATCAAGGATAACAACCACCCAAGCCACTGACTGTTCACCCTGCTATCATCCAGAAGGCGAGGTCAGTACAGGTGCATCAAAGCAGGAACCTAGAGACTGAAAAACAGCCACCACGAACATTGAGTGGCTGCTGCCAACATACTGACTCAACTACAGCCACTTTAATAATGTAAAAATGTATGAAAAATGTATGTATCACTAGCCACTTTAACCTTTCTTGTGCAGGCATTCTGCTAGCGGAACCCCTCGACAACATTCTGCTGAAAAGACAGAGCGCGAAATTCAAAAATATTTTTTGGAAATATATAACTTCCACACATTATCAAGTCCAATTCAGCAAATGAAAGATAAACATCTTGTTAATCTACCCATCATCTCCTATTTCAAAAATGCTTTACAGCTAAAGCACAACATTTGATTGTTAGGTCAGAGCCAAGTCACAAAAACACACAGCCATTGTTCCAGCCAAAGATAGGAGTCACAAAAATCAGAAATATAGATAAAATTAATCACTAACATTTGATGATCTTCATCAGATGACACTCACAGGACATCATGTTACACAATACATGTTTGTTTTGTTCGATAATGTGCACATGTATATCCCAAAATCTCAGTTTACATTGGCACCTTATGTGCAGTAATGTTTTGATTCCAAAACATCCGGTGATTTTGCAGAAATACTCATAATAAACATTGATAAAAGATACAAGTGTTATTTACAGAATTAAAGATAGACTTCTCCTTATTAATGCAACCGCTGTGTCAGATTTTTTTAAAACTTTACGGAAAAAGCATAATCTGAGAACGGCGCTCAGAGCCCAAAATAGCCAGAGGAATATCTGCCATTTTGGAATCAACAAAGTTAGAAACAACACCATAAATATTCACTTAACTTTGATGATCTTCATCAGAAGGCACTCCCAGGAATCCCAGTTCGACAATAAATGACTGATTTGTTCCATAAGGTTCCATCATTTATGTCTAAATAGCCACTTGTTGTTAGCGTGTTCAGCCCAGTAATCCATCTTCATGAGACGCGAGCATTTCGTCCAGACAAAATCTCGAAAAGTTACAGTCCTTTAGAAACAAGTCAACCGATGTATGGAATCAATCGTTAGGATGTTTTTAACATAAAACATCAATAATGTTCCAACCGAAGAATTTCTTTGTCTTCAGAAAAGCATTGAAACGAGAGGTGACTCTGTCGGGAGCGCGCATCATGAGACCAAAGCTCTCTGCATGACCTCTGACTCAAAGAGATCTCATGAGCCCCTCCTTTATAGTAGAATCCTCAAACCAGTTTCTAAAGACGGATGACATCTAGTGGAAGCCCTAGGAAGTGCAACCTCATCCATATCTCAATATGTATTCGGTTGGCCAAACTTTGAAAAACTACAAACCTAAGATGTCCCACTTCCTGGTTGGAATTTTCTCAGGTTTTTGCCAGCCATATGAGTTCTGTTATACTCACAAACATCATGTTTTCTATCCAATACTGATAATAATATGCATATATTAGCATCTGGGACAGAGTAGGAGGCAGTTCACTCTGGGCACGCTATTCATCCAAAAGTGAAAATGCTGCCCCCTATCCCACAAAGGTTAAACAATGCCATTTAAAATTATGTTTACATACACTACATCACTCATCTCGTATGTATATAATGTACTCTATACCATCTACTGCATCTTGCCTATGCTGTTCTGTACCATCACTTATTCATATATTTTTATGTACATATTCTTATTCATTCCTTTAAACGTGTGTGTATAAGGTAGTTGTTGTGAAATTGATAGGTTAGATAACTCGCTGGTTATTACTGCATTGTCGGAACTAGAAGCACAAGCATTTCGCTACACTCACATTAACTTCTTGGAAACATGGGGCAGTATTTTCACATCAGAATGAAATGCATGCCCAAATTCAACTGCCTTCTACTCATCCCCAGAGGATGAGATATGCATATTATTAGTAGATTTGGATATAAAACACTCTGAAGTTTCAAAAAATGTTTGAATCATGTCTTTGAGTATAACATAATTTATGTCGCAGGCGAAACCCAGAGGAAAAACCATTCAGATGGGTTTTTCTTTTTAGGTCACTCTTTTCAATGGTATTTCATTAGGAATCAATATTTCTAAGGGACCTTCATGCAGTTCCTACCGCTTCCACCGGATGTCAACAGTCTTGACATTGAAATTGGTTGAGGTTATTCCTTTGTGTAATGACTAATTATCCCTGTTCAAAACGAGGGTCACTTCCAGTGTACTGTTTGTTAGAGACACGTGACCAGAAAGGTAGCGTTAGTTTTCTTCCTGTATTGAACACAGATCATCCCGTCTTCAATTTGATCGATTATTTACTATAAAAAATACCTAAAGTTGTATTACAAAAGGATTTTGAAATGTTTTGGCAAAGTTTACAGGTAACTTTTGAGATATTTTGTAGTCACGTTGCCAAGTTGGAACCAGTGTTTTTCTGGATATATATGGACGGAATTAATCGAACAAAATGATCATTTGTGATGTTTATGGGACATATTGGAGCGCCAATAGAAGGAGCTCGTCAAAGGTAAGGCATGATTTATATTTTTTATATTTTTATTTCTGCGTTTTGTGTCGCACCTGCAGGGTTGCAATATGCTTCTCTCTCTTTGTTTACGGAGGTGCTATCCTCAGATAATAGCATTGTTTGCTTTCGCCGAAAAGCCTTTTTGAAATCTGACACGTTGGCTGGATACACAACACGTGTAGCTTTAATTCTTACATGTGTGATTTCATGAAGGTTTGAATTTTATAGTAATTTATTTGAATTTGGCACTCTGCATTTTCTCTGGCTTTTGTCCAGGTGGGACGCTAGCGTCCCACATATCCCATTGCTATCTGCTAACCATGTGTATGTGACAAGTAAAATTTGATTTGTTTTGACATCATCTCAAACCACTTGACATCTCAATACACCCAATTACTGTATTGTGCATTGTTTTTCTTCATGGTGTAGTCTACAGGTACAAACCTAGGTGACCAGCCTATGCACAATACAGTAATATACTATTAACTTAAGTGTTTGGTAAGGATGGTAAATTAATACTGCACAACAAGTGGTTGTTTTCCATGTAATTTGATGTGGATGTTTTGTGTCTTTTCCCATATCTTTGGACATTTTGATGTAGATGTTTGAGGTCAGAGTTTTGTTCTTTCTGGATTCAATGGCATAGAAAGGGACAGGGCAACAACTCTTACAAGATTTCTTACAATTCCAACTATTGAATCTTGCAAGATACTTAATTATACAACTACAATTTTTGCCAAAGCTGAGGTGCTGCAACAACAAAAAATGAGCACACGACAGACATCTCTATCGATCCACTGATACAAATAATATATACAGTATACATTTTTTATAAATATATATTTTTAATTCTGATTTTGCAGGGGGTGCTCCTACTTCCCATTGCTATGACAGTACCATAATCATAATGTTGATGGTTGTTTAAAAAAATAATTGTGCTCTGATGGACACAGAAGAGGACACTCTTGGCAGATTGGTGCCATGATTGGCTCAGTGTCTGAAAAATGGCCACCTCTCTCATGAGACAGCATAACAACTGCATGCACAATCTATGTCATCCACATGAAGGCCAAAGTTTCATGCTCAGCCCGGGAATATATTGAATATTTATGCTCTACAGATAGCTCCCCTAGGGGGACAAACACCATGGCAGAGAGGTTTTTCCCAGAGGTCAACATCTGACGAATGGCTTGCTGCATTTCCCATAAGTCACTCTTCATGTTCAATGTTAATAGAAATCAGATGGTCTGAGGAGAAACGCGATCAGCATGGCAAGACACACACACACAGATGCACACACAACACAAACACACATATGCACACACATATGCACACACATATGCACACACATATGCACACACATACACACACACACACACACACACACACACACACACACACACACACACACACACACACACACACACACACACACACACACACACACACACACACACACACACACACACACACACACACACACACACACACACACACACACACACACCATGTCCTAGCCTGTGTTTAAATTAGCTGGAGCCTAGCAAAATGACAGCAGCCTTTGCGGTGGTGCTGGAAATGCTGTATTAATACCCACAGCCAGATAACACGTGATACAAGTCCATTTTCGACATCCTTCCATGTCTGAGGATGTCGGGAAATGACGTGAAGTAGATTTGAGTCTACTTGACGTCAAGTAGATTTGAGTTGTGCTAGGATGCTGTGGATGCCAAACAGGGCATCTGCCTCTGATTCAAAAGGTTGTAAGTTTATATCCAGCAACAGAAAGTTGTTTTTGAGATTTCTGTTTTAAGCCTATCCCAAACCTTAACCCTTACATGAACCATTTGAAGTCAATGCCTAACTTTAAGATTTCAGAGTAAAAGCCTAAACTTAACCCTAACCTTATACATTTGGACTTAATGCCTAAACTTAACCTTAACACTGTTAAGGTCAAATGTGACATTTGAGAATCATGGCTGAACGTCTAATTCTGACGCAAGGCTGTGATAGCTAGTTGGATACCCAAGGCAGTATTCCTATGTGTGGGAGACACACGGAGATACAATTAATAAATAAATGCGCTATCTGCCCGATGATGTAACGTGCATAGGAACACGCTTACACATAGTGTTAGGCACTAGGTAATGTTAGTCACTAGGTAAATCGGACTTGGACAGGTTTAGGAGGTAAATAATTATGTCAGATATTATATTTGTGTGGGTGTGTACATGGCATGTACACACTCACTCTGTTTAAGTGCTTAGTTTTTGTGTTTGTGAGGGGGCGTGTTTGTGTAAGTATAATGTGACTGGCTTTCTCCACTACATTAGCTAGGATCAGTCCTGTAATCCCTCTAAAGAGGCTTTCTGCACTGGCTCACTGGGTTCTGAGAGCATCCCTCTTTACAGAGATCAATGAAGAGTTATATATCTTAGTATCAGGGCTTACAAAACTTACAAGAGGCAAGTGTTATTTAGTACGGGCTTACCGACCAGTGAATATGAAAAAGTTATATACAGTTGGTGCAAAAGAGTGCTAAACAGAAAAGCAAATCAGCATTTTGCCACACATTTAGATTGTACATTTTCCATGGGCTGTTACTTTGGCCCATTGCGCTCTCGCCATCAAGCCCAGATTTGCTTTTCTGTTTAGCACTCTTTATATATATATATATATATATATATATTTAAATATATATTTAAACCTTTGTTTTTAAACTAAACAGTCTCAATAAACAGTGCATTCGGAAAGTATTTAGACCCCTTGACTTTTTCCAAATGTTAATACATTACAGCCTTGTTCTAAAATGTATTTTTTAAAATATTTTTTATTCCCTCAATCTACACACAATACCACATAATGACAAAACGAAATTCAATTGATTGGACATGATTTGGTAAGGCAGACTCCAAAAACCAAGCCACGAGGTCGAAGGAATTGTCCTTAGAACTCCAAGACAGGATTCTGTCGAGGCACAGATCTGGGGACTGGTACCAACATATTTCTGCAGCAATGAAAGTCTCCAAGAACAGTGGCCTCCATCATTATTAAATGGAAGAAGTTTGGAACCATCAAGATTCTTCCTAGAGCTGGCTGCCCGGCCAAATTGAGCAATTGGGGGAAAGGGGCATTGGTCAGGGAGATGACCAAGAACCTGATATTCACTCTGACATGGCTCCAGAGTTCCTCTGTGAAGATGGGAGAATCTTCCAAAGGGACAATCACCTCTGCAGCACTCCACCAATCAGGCCTTTATGGTAGCGTGGCCAGACAGAAGCTTGGAGTTTTCCAAAAGGCACCTAAAGAATCTCAAACCATGAGAAACAAGATTCTCTAGTCTGATGAAACCAAGATTGAACTCTTTGGTCTGAATGCCAAGCATCATGTCTGGAGGAAACCTGGCACCATCCCTACGGTGAAGCATGGTGGCGGTAGCATCACCATGTTTTTCATGGGAGTTTAGTCAGGATAGAGGGAAAGATGAACGGAGCAAAATACAGAGAGATCCTTGTTGAATGTTTGCTCCAGAGCTCTCAGGACCTCAGACTGGGGCAAAGGTTAACTTCTTATGGGACGGTAGCATCCCACCTGGCCAACATCTGGTGAAATTGCAGAGCGCAAAATAAAAAAATACCAAATTCAAATATTTCACGTTCTTGAAACTGTATTATACATCAAAATAAAGCTTAACTTCTTGTTAATCCAGACGCTGTGTCAGATTTCAAAAAGGCTTTACGGCGAAAGCAAACCATGCGATTATCTGAGGACAGCGCCCCCGCATACAAACACATGAAAATCATATTTCAACCAGGCAGGTGCGCCACAAAAGTCAGAAATAGCTATATAATTCATTTTTTATTTTTTTATTTTACCTTTATTTTACTAGGCAAGTCAGTTAACTCTTGCTCCTACCTGGCACGCAGGCGTCCCATCTAGAGATCTGGAAATGCAAATGCGCTACGCTAAATGCTAATAGTATTAGTTAAAACTCAAATGTTCATTAAAATACACATGCAGGGTATTGAATTTAAGCTACACTCATTTTGAATCCAGGCAACAAGTCAGATTTTTAAAATGCTTTCCGGCGAAAGCATGAGAAGCTATTATCTGATAGCATGTAACACCCCAAAAGACCCGCAGGGGACGTAAACAAAATAATTAGCATAGTCGTCGCTACACAAACCGCACAAATAAAATATAAAACATTCATTACCTTTGACCATCTTCTTTGTTGGCACTCCTAGATGTCCCATAATCACTATTGGGTCTTTTTTTCGATTAAATCGGTCCATATATAGCCTAGATATCGATCTATGAAGACTGTGTGATAAACTGAAAAAAATTGCGTTTCATAATGTAACGTCATTTTTTAAATGAAAAAAGTTGATGATAAACTTTCACAAAACACTTCGAAATACTTTTGTAATGCAACTTTAGGTATTAGTACACGTTAATAAGCGCTAAAATTCATCAGGAGGCGATGTAAATTCTATTGGTGTCCGTCTGGAAAAAATGTCCGGATGTTTCTCAACCAAACCATCAGGTCGGAGACCGGAGGGAATCCGTTCCCTTGATTCAGTTTGACCAAGAATCAAAGCCGAAGCAAATGACAAGACTCTAGATATCATGTGGAAGCTGTAGGTACTGCAACCTCGACCTCATTTAATTCGGTTCTTCTTGAACAATTCCTGGAAGTGGCGCATGGATATTTATTTCCATTATCAGTGATCAGATTTTCCTGCACTTTTCGATGAAAAGCACGTTCTGTTATAGTCAGAGTAGTGATTTAACCAGTTTTATAAACGTCCGAGTGTTTCCTATCCACACATACTAATCATATGCATATACTATATTCCTGGCATGAGCAGCAGGGCGCTGAAATGTTGCGCGATTTTTAACAGAATGTTCGAAAAAGTAGGGGGTAGGAGTAAGAGGTTATGAACAAATTCTTATTTTCAATGACGGCCTAGGAAAAGTAGGTTAACTGCCTGTTCAGGGGCAGAACGACAGATTTGTACCTTGTCAGCTTGGGGATTCGAACTTGCAACCTTTCGGTTACTAGTACAACGCTCTAACCACTAAGCTACCCATGCCTTACCTTTGAAGATCTTCTTCTGTTGGCACACCGCAATGTCCCAGAAACATCACAAATGGTCCCTTTGTTCAATAATGTCCTTCTTTAAGTCACAAAAATGTCCATTTATTTGGCGTGTTTGATTCAGAAATAACTCAACTTCAACTTGCCCAACATGCCTACAAAGTATCTAATAAGTTACCTGTAAACTTGGTCCAAACATGTCAAACAACATTCCTAATCCAACTTCAGGTACCCTAAAACGTAAATATCGATAAAATTTAAGACGGAATAAACTATTTCCAATTCCGGATAAAAACATGAAGCGTGCTCCACTTCACGCGCATCAAAACTGTAGTCCACCTGGGGTGACAGTTACAATGAAAAGCACTACTTCATTTCTCAAAAGAAAAACATCAAACAATTTCTAAAGACTGTTAACATCGAGTGGAAGCCATAGGAACTGCAACCAGGTTCCTAAAAATAAGGGTATCCCATCCACAAGGAAAATCCTATGACCTCAATTTTGTTCCACTGGATGGTTTGTCCTCGGGGTTTTGCCTGCCATATCAGTTATGTTATACTCACATACATTATTTTAACAGTTTCAGAAACTTTGGAGTGTTTTCCATCCAAATCTACCAACATACCACATCCTACCTTCTGGGCCTGAGTAACAGGCAGTTTACTTTGGGCACACTTTTTATCTGGAAGTGAAAAATACTGCCCCCTACCCAAGAGGTGTTAATCTTCCAACAGGACAATGACCCTAAGCACACAGCCAAGACAATGCAGGGGTGACTTTGGGACAAGTCTCTGAATGTCCGAACTTGAACCCGATCGAACATCTGGAGAGACCTGAAAATAGCTATGCATTGACACTACCTTCCAACATGACACAGCTTGAGAGGATCTGGAGACAAGAATGGGAGAAACTCCCCAAATACAGACGTGCCAAGCTTGTAGCGTCATACCCAAGTTGACGAGGCTGTAATCGCTACCAAAGGTGCTTCAATAAAGTACTGAGTAAACAGTGATTTTTCAGTTCTGGTTGTTTTAATGAGCAAAAATGTACTATATAATCCTGTTTTTGCTTTGTCATTGAGGTATTGTGTGCAGGTTGATGAGGGGAAAAAACAATTTAATCCATTTTAGAATAAGTCAATAACGTAACAAAAAATGGAAATAGTCAAGGGCTCTGAATACTTTCTGAATGCACTGTATACTTCCATAAATGTTTTCAACTGGTATCGGAGACATTCAGACGAGTCTTGTGAGGCCCGTGGGCATCCTAGAGCAAAACAACTGACATGTATATATTCGAGAGAGTGTCACCTTTTCACAGAGTGTGTAGCCCAAACTGTTCCGCCACTACAGACAGAAGTGGGTATATAAGCTGTACCGACTTCAGACAAGTCCCAAGACGCTTGAGGAGGTCGCAGAGCAATACGTAAAAATACTGTCGTGTTCGTGAGAGTCTCATCTTCAATAGCGGGTTTTGTGAGTAGATATATTTTTGTGATGTCTCATGGTCTGACAAACACAGCACAGCTCTGTCACCTTTCACTGCAGATGCGGAAGTGCAACATTGGAAGATGTGGTGGATTGAGAAGCATCCAATGCAAAAAGCATATCTCTTGCTTAAACTGACAGATTTTATGGGGATTTTTTAAATATGCTAATTAGATTTCCATGGGGGTGCCTTAGGGTTCAGACCTAGGCAACCAGATAATGGGAGTTCCTTACTAATTAGTGACCTTAATTCATCAATCAAGTAAAAGGGAGGAGTGAAAACCAGCAGACACTCGGCCCTCCGTGGAATGAGTTTGACACGTGACATAAATGTATAGGCCTATGGGTGCCGACAGAGATGGCCGCCTCGCTTTGCGTTCCTAGGAAACTATGCAGTCTTTTGTTTTTTTTACGTGTTATTTCTTACATTAGTACCCCAGGTCATCTTAGGTTTCATTACATACAGTCGAGAATAACTACTGAATATAAGAGCAGCGTCAACTCACCATCAGTACGACCAAGAATATAATATGACTTTCGCGAAGCGGATCCTGTGTTCTGCCTTTCACCCAGGACAACGGAATGGATCCCAGCCGGCGACCCAAAAAACAACTTCGTAAAAGAGGGAAACGTAGCGGTCTTCTGGTCAGACTCCGGAGACGGGCACATCGTGCACCACTCCCCAGTATACTTCTCGCCAATGTCCAGTCTCTTGACAACAAGGTTGATGAAATCCGAGCAAGGGTAGCATTCCAGAGGGACATCAGAGACTGTAATGTTCTTTACTTCACGGAAACATGGCTCACTGGAGAGACGCTATCGGAGTCGGTGCAGCTAGCTGGTTTCTCCACGCATCGCGCCGACAGAAACAAACATCTTTCTGGTAAGAAGAGGGGCGGGGGCGTATGCCTTATGGCTAACGAGACGTGGTGTGGTCACGAAAGCATACAGGAACTCAAGTCCTTCTGTTCACCTGATTTAAAATTCCTCACAATCAAACGTCGACCGCATTATCTACCAAGGGAATTCTCTTCGATTATAATCACAGCCTTTTGCACACAATGTATATAGACTCCCCTTTTTTTCTACTGTGTTATTGACTTCTTAATTGTTTACTCCATGTTTAACTCTGTGTTGTCTGTTCACACTGCTATGCTTTATCTTGGCCAGGTCGCAGTTGCAAATGAGAACTTGTTCTCAACTAGCCTTCCTGGTTAAATAAAGGTGAAATAAATAAAAAATAGAAAAATATATATTCCCCCCCAAGCAGACACATCGATGGCTCTGACCAAACTTTATTTGACTCTTTGCAAACTGGAATCCATACATCCTGAGGCTGCATTCATTGTAGCTGGGGATTTTAACAAGGCTAATCTGAAAAGAAGACTCCCTAAATTGTATCAGCATATCGATTGCGCAACCAGGGCTGGCAAAACCTTGGATCACTGCTATTCTAACTTCCGCAACGAATATAAGGCCCTGCACCGCCCTCCTTTCGGAAAAGCTGACCATGACTCCATTTTGTTGATCTCTGCCTACAGACAGAAACTAAAACAAGAAGCTCCCACGCTGAGGTCTGTTCAACGCTGGTCCGACCAATCTGATTCCACACTCCAAGACTGCTTCCATCACGTGGACTGGGATATGTTTCGTAATGCGTCAGACAATAACATTGAGGAATAGGCTGATTCGGTGTGCGAGTTCATTAGAACGTGCGTTGAAGATGTCGTTCCCATAGCAATGATTAAAACATTCCCAAACCAGAAACCGTGGATTGATGGCAGCATTCGCGTGAAACTGAAAGCCCGAACCACTGCTTTTAATCAGAGCAAGCCAAATGACTGCAGTCCCAATTATAATAATTTCATTTTTTTAGATGCACATTTTCTCCTCTCCTAAGCTCCTGACTGCATGTGCTGCCATAAAAATCGAAAACATTTTCTTTCATTGAGAAGTTTTTTGACCACTCCTCCCTTAGCAAACAGTTTGTCCTGCGTCTGAACTAGTTTTCATTTGTGGCTTGCCTTATTTGTTGTTCCCATTAAAGTCAATGAGGGAGTTATATTAACCGGAGTCACAGTGCAACAGTCTATGGCCCGTGATGTGAACGGGCAAAAGCAGTGAGGAAGATGCACCCTTTTCAAATGGAACATTAACCTGTGCTGCTCAGCCATGCTGTCAACAAGACAGAAACATACATCTCGATTGCATAAAATATGTTTTACATTTTTCAAACTAGTTTTCGTTGGGAGGTCGCATAAAGCATTTTTATCCAAAGCAATCCCTTTTGCATGCGATATCATGTCTTGTTTTGCAATATTTTGACTCATGTCTATGCTAATAATAAAATCAAGAGCCCAGTGAAATACTTGAAGGCAGGATAAGAGGAACAAAGTCAATTCTTTCAGCTTTCATCCAAAGAAATTTCAAATGAGTGAAAGGACAATTGTTAACATCCAAATGATAGATGAACTTGTACCAGGAGTGGGGTTCGAACCCACGAGGACATATGTCCATTGGATCTTAAGTCCAACGCCTTAACCTCTCGGCCATCCTGGTGTAATAAACACAAAATCAAGGGCGCAGTCAAAATGGAATAAGGAGAACACAGTTAGATGTTTTGGCTTTGATCCAGACAATATGTAAATAAAACTTGATTACATCCAAAGTAAGTTTTTTCCAGGAATGCGGTTGGTACCCACAAGAACATAACATTCAATGGATTTTTATTCCAACAGTCTAAACCACTCAGCCATTATGGTGTAAAGTACAATCAAGAGCCCAGTGAAATTGGAATGAGGAGCACACAGTCAGTTATTTTGGCTTTGAGCCAGACAATAACTAAATGAGACTTGTTGACATCCAAATCAAACTTAATACAAGAATGGGGTTTCGAAGCAAGAATAATAATAATTAAGTTGATAATGACTCTAACACCATAACCACCATCCTGGTGTCAAAATGGAATAAGGAGAACACAGTTAGATGTTTTGGCTTTGATCCAGACAATATGTAAATAAAACTTGATTACATCCAAATCAAACTTTCTACCAGATGTAGGTTTGGAACAAAAAAGAACATTTGAATTTCGATCATGAGTCTAACTCCTTAAACACACTGACATCCAGGTGTTTCTAAAAGACTAACAAGAGCAGCGCCAAAGTAGAACTTGTCATAGTCAATTCTTTCAGATTTGATCCACGCTAATTGGAAATGAATGAAAGGTGGGTTGATTACATCCAAAGTAAGTCTTTTCCAGAAATGCGGTTGGTACCCACAAGAACATAGGATTCATTGGATTTTTATTCCAACAGTCTAAACCACTCAGCCATCCTGGTGTAAAGAACAATCAAGAGCCCAGTGAAATACTTGAAGGCGGTATAAGGGGAACAAAGTCAATTCTTTCAGCTTTCATCCAAAGACATTTCAAATGAGTGAAAGGACAATTGATAACATCCAAATGATAGATGAACTTGTACCAGGAGTGGGGTTCAAACCCACGAGGACATATGTCCATTGGATCTTAAGTCCAACGCCTTAACCTCTCGGCCATCCTGGTGTAACAAACACAAAATCAAGGGCGCAGTCAAAATGGAATAAGGAGAACACAGTTAGATGTTTTGGCTTTGATCCAGACAATATGTAAATAAAACTTGATTACATCCAAAGTAAGTTTTTTCCAGGAATGCGGTTGGTACCCACAAGAACATAACATTCAATGGATTTTTATTCCAACAGTCTAAACCACTCAGCCATCCTGGTGTAAAGTACAATCAAGAGCCCAGTGAAATTGGAATGCGGAGCACACAGTCAGTTATTTTGGCTTTGAGCCAGACAATAACTAAATGAGACTTGTTGACATCCAAATCAAACTTAACCTGTTGGGGAAACCCGTTCCCAGTTGGGAACGTTTCTACATAAATTGCCTAATATGTAATCAAAAATATTTAACTTCAATTAAATCAGAAATGCAGCACACCAAAGGAAAGCTAAACCTCTTGCTAATCCAGTCACCATGTCAGATTTTTAAAAAAAATCCAGCCAATCTGCTTATTGATCAGTAGACAACACATTGGGTAAGTTACAGCAAAGTACATTTTTCACAAAAGTCAAAAATTGCACTAAAATTCATCAATTACCTTTGAATATCTTCTTCTTTTGGCAACAGTAAAGGTCACCACAAAACAATAAAGGGTTGTTTTGTTCATAAAATCCATTTCTATAGCCTAACCGAAACATTTTGGAAATCTTCATTTTTTTCTTCAATTTTCCAAAATATATGTTTCCGGGTATGTGTGAATATTTTTTTTAAATTTTGTATATAGTTATTTTCAGCAATGTACCCATGTACCAATTCGGCCACTTGGGTACATTTGGGAAACTTGTGAGGGACACCTGGGTGACTACATACCCAATGGCATGTACCTCACTCATTCCTAGAGGCATCTGTCTGAAACTTTGGGGAAATACTGTTGCCTGGTTATTCTCTCATGTAAAAGTATCCAGAGTATCATAACTGAATATGTTGATGTTCTAGTTGATTTTAAAGATGCTACAACAATAAAATAACTGAAAAATGCCTGTTTATTTCCTTGTATTTTCTTCTACCAGATCTATTGTGTTATATTCTCCTACATTCAATTCACATTTACACAAACTTCAGAGTGTTTTTAATCAAATGGTAACAAGAATATGCATATCCTTGCTTCTGGGCCTGAGCTACAAGCTGTTAGAATAGGGTATGTCTTCAGGCGGAAATTGCACAAAGTGGGGGGGTATCCTTAGCAAGAATAATAATAATTAAGTTGATAATGACTCTAACACCATAACCACCATGCTGGTGTCAAAATGGAATAAGGAGAACACAGTTAGATCTTTTGGCTTTGATCCAGACAATATGTAAATAAAACTTGATTACATCCAAATCAAACTTTCTACCAGATGTAGGTTTGGAACAAAAAAGAACATTTGAATTTCGATCATGAGTCTAACGCCTTAAACACACTGACATCCAGGTGTTTCTAAAAGACTAACAAGAGCAGAGTCAAAGTAGAAGAACTTGTCATAGTAATTTCTTTCAGATTTGATCCACGCTAATTGGAAATGAATGAAAGGTGGGTTGATTACATCCAAAGTAAGTTTTTTCCACAAAAGCGGTTGGTACCCACAAGAACATAGGATTCATTGGATTTTTATTCCAACAGTCTAAACCGCTCAGCCATCCTGGTGTAAAGAACAATCAAGAGCCCAGTGAAATACTTGAAGGCGGTATAAGGGGAACAAAGTCAATTCTTTCAGCCAAAGAAATTTCAAATGAGTGAAAGGACAATTGATAACATCTAAATGATAGATTAACTTGTACCAGGAGTGGGGTTCGAACCCACGAGGACATATGTCCATTGGATCTTAAGTCCAACGCCTTAACCTCTCGGCCATCCTGGTGTAATAAACACAAAATCAAGGGCGCAGTCAAAATGGAATAAGGAGAACACAGTTAGATGTTTTGGCTTTGATCCAGACAATATGTAAATAAAACTTGATTACATCCAAAGTAAGTTTTTTCCAGGAATGCGGTTGGTACCCACAAGAACATAGCATTCAATGGATTTTTATTCCAACAGTCTAAACCGCTCAGCCATCCTGGTGTAAAGAACAATCAAGAGCCCAGTGAAATTGGAATGAGGAACACACAGTCAGTTATTTTGGCTTTGAGCCAGACAATAACTAAATGAGACTTGTTGACATCCAAATCAAACTTAATACAAGAATGGGGTTTCGTAGCAAGAATAATAATAATTAAGTTGATAATGACTCTAACACCATAACCACCATGCTGGTGTCAAAATGGAATAAGGAGAACACAGTTAGATGTTTTGGCTTTGATCCAGACAATATGTAAATAAAACTTGATTACATCCAAATCAAACTTTCTACCAGATGTAGGTTTGGAACAAAAAAGAACATTTGAATTTCGATCATGAGTCTAACGCCTTAAACACACTGACATCCAGGCGTTTCTAAAAGTCTAACAAGAGCTGAGTCAAAGTAGAAGAACTTGTCATAGTCATTTCTTTCAGATTTGATCCACGCTAATTGGAAATGAATGAAAGGTGGGTTGATTACATCCAAAGTAAGTTTTTTCCAGGAATGCAGTTGGTACCCACAAGAACATAGGATTCATTGGATTTTTATTCCAACAGTCTAAACCACTGAGCCATCCTGGTGTAAAGAACAATCAAGAGCCCAGTGAAATACTTGAAGGCGGTATAAGGGGAACAAAGTCAATTCTTTCAGCTTTCATCCAAAGACATTTCAAATGAGTGAAAGGACAATTGATAACATCCAAATGATAGATGAACTTGTACCAGGAGTGGGGTTCGAACCCACGAGGACATATGTCCATTGGATCTTAAGTCTAACGCCTTAACCTCTCGGCCATCCTGGTGTAATAAACACAAAATCAAGGGCGCAGTCAAAATGGAATAAGGAGAACACAGTTAGATGTTTTGGCTTTGATCCAGACAATATGTAAATAAAACTTGATTACATCCAAAGTAAGTTTTTTCCAGGAATGCGGTTGGTACCCACAAGAACATAGCATTCAATGGATTTTTATTCCAACAGTCTAAACCGCTCAGCCATCCTGGTGTAAAGAACAATCAATAGCCCAGTGAAATTGGAATGAGGAACACACAGTCAGTTATTTTGGCTTTGAGCCAGACAATAACTAAATGAGACTTGTTGACATCCAAATCAAACTTAATACAAGAATGGGGTTTCGAAGCAAGAATAATAATAATTAAGTTGATAATGACTCTAACACCATAACCACCATGCTGGTGTCAAAATGGAATAAGGAGAACACAGTTAGATGTTTTGGCTTTGATCCAGACAATATGTAAATAAAACTTGATTACATCCAAATCAAACTTTCTACCAGATGTAGGTTTGGAACAAAAAAGAACATTTGAATTTCGATCATGAGTCTAACGCCTTAAACACACTGACATCCAGGCGTTTCTAAAAGTCTAACAAGAGCTGAGTCAAAGTAGAAGAACTTGTCATAGTCATTTCTTTCAGATTTGATCCACGCTAATTGGAAATGAATGAAAGGTGGGTTGATTACATCCAAAGTAAGTTTTTTCCAGGAATGCAGTTGGTACCCACAAGAACATAGGATTCATTGGATTTTTATTCCAACAGTCTAAACCACTGAGCCATCCTGGTGTAAAGAACAATCAAGAGCCCAGTGAAATACTTGAAGGCGGTATAAGGGGAACAAAGTCAATTCTTTCAGCTTTCATCCAAAGACATTTCAAATGAGTGAAAGGACAATTGATAACATCCAAATGATAGATGAACTTGTACCAGGAGTGGGGTTAGAACCCACGAGGACATATGTCCATTGGATCTTAAGTCAAAACGCCTTAACCTCTCGGCCATCCTGGTGTAACAAACACAAAATCAAGGGCGCAGTCAAAATGGAATAAGGAGAACACAGTTAGATGTTTTGGCTTTGATCCAGACAATATGTAAATAAAACTTGATTACATCCAAAGTAAGTTTTTTCCAGGAATGTGGTTGGTACCCACAAGAACATAACATTCAATGGATTTTTATTCCAACAGTCTAAACCACTCAGCCATCCTGGTGTAAAGTACAATCAAGAGCCCAGTGAAATTGGAATGAGGAACACACAGTCAGTTATTTTGGCTTTGAGCCAGACAATAACTAAATGAGACTTGTTGACATCCAAATCAAACTTAATACAAGAATGGGGTTTCGAAGCAAGAATAATAATAATTAAGTTGATAATGACTCTAACACCATAACCACCATGCTGGTGTCAAAATGGAATAAGGAGCACACAGTTAGATCTTTTGGCTTTGATCCAGACAATATGTAAATAAAACTTGATTACATCCAAATCAAACTTTCTACCAGATGTAGGTTTGGAACAAAAAAGAACATTTGAATTTCGATCATGAGTCTAACGCCTTAAACACACTGACATCCAGGTGTTTCTAAAAGACTAACAAGAGCAGAGTCAAAGTAGAAGAACTTGTCATAGTAATTTCTTTCAGATTTGATCCACGCTAATTGGAAATGAATGAAAGGTGGGTTGATTACATCCAAAGTAAGTTTTTTCCACAAAAGCGGTTGGTACCCACAAGAACATAGGATTCATTGGATTTTTATTCCAACAGTCTAAACCGCTCAGCCATCCTGGTGTAAAGAACAATCAAGAGCCCAGTGAAATACATGAGGGCGGTATAATGGGAACAAAGTCAATTCTTTCAGCCAAAGAAATTTCAAATGAGTGAAAGGACAATTGATAACATCTAAATGATAGATTAACTTGTACCAGGAGTGGGGTTCGAACCCACGAGGACATATGTCCATTGGATCTTAAGTCCAACGCCTTAACCTCTCGGCCATCCTGGTGTAATAAACACAAAATCAAGGGCGCAGTCAAAATGGAATAAGGAGAACACAGTTAGATGTTTTGGCTTTGATCCAGACAATATGTAAATAAAACTTGATTACATCCAAATCAAACTTTCTACCAGATGTTGGTTTGGAACAAAAAAGAACATTTTAATTTCGATCATGAGTCTAACGCCTTAAACACACTGACATCCAGGTGTTTCTAAAAGACTAACAAGAGCAGCGCCAAAGTAGAAGAACTTGTCATAGTCAATTCTTTCAGATTTGATCCACGCTAATTGGAAATGAATGAAAGGTGGGTTGATTACATCCAAAGTAAGTTTTTTCCACAAATGCGGTTGGTACCCACAAGAACATAGGATTCATTGGATTTTTATTCCAACAGTCTAAACCGCTCAGCCATCCTGGTGTAAAGAACAATCAAGAGCCCAGTGAAATACTTGAAGGCGGTATAAGGGGAACAAAGTCAATTCTTTCAGACAAAGAAATTTCAAATGAGTGAAAGGACAATTGATAACATCTAAATTATAGATTAACTTGTACCAGGAGTGGGGTTCGAACCCACGAGGACATATGTCCATTGGATCTTAAGTCCAACACCTTAACCTCTCGGCCATCCTGGTGTAATAAACACAAAATCAAGGGTGCAGTCAAAATGGAATAAGGAGAACACAGTTAGATGTTTTGGCTTTGATCCAGACAATATGTAAATAAAACTTGATTACATCCAAAGTAATTTTTTCCAGGAATGCGGTTGGTACCCACAAGAACATAGGATTCATTGGATTTTTATTCCAACAGTCTAAACCACTCAGCCATCCTGGTGTAAAGTACAATCAAGAGCCCAGTGAAATTGGAATGAGGAGCACACAGTCAGTTATTTTGGCTTTGAGTCAGACAATAACTAAATGAGACTTGTTGACATCCAAATCAAACTTAATACAAGAATGGGGTTTCGAAGCAAGAATAATAATAATTAAGTTGATAATGACTCTAACACCATAACCACCATGCTGGTGTCAAAATGGAATAAGGAGCACACAGTTAGATTTTTTGGCTTTGATCCAGACAATATGTAAATAAAACTTGATTACATCCAAATCAAACTTTCTACCAGATGTAGGTTTGGAACAAAAAAGAACATTTGAATTTCGATCATGAGTCTAACGCCTTAAACACACTGACATCCAGGTGTTTCTAAAAGACTAACAAGAGCAGAGTCAAAGTAGAAGAACTTGTCATAGTAATTTCTTTCAGATTTGATACATGCTAATTGGAAATGAATGAAAGGTGGGTTGATTACATCCAAAGTATTTTTTTTCCAGGAATGCGGTTAGTACCCACAAGAACATAGCATTCAATGGATTTTTATTCCAAAAGTCTAAACCACTCAGCCATCCTGATGTAAAGAACAATCAAGAGCCCAGTGAAATACTTGAAGGCGGGATAAGAGGAACAAAGTCAATTCTTTCAGCTTTCATCCAAAGAAATTTCAAATGAGTGAAACGACAATTGATAACATCCAAATGATAGATGAACTTGTACCAGGAGTGGGGTTCGAACCCACGAGGACTAATGTCCATTGGATCTTAAGTCCAACGCCTTAACCTCTCGGCCATCCTGGTGTAAAAAACACAGAATCAAGGGCGCAGTCAAAATGGAATAAGGAGAACACAGTTAGATGTTTTGGCTTTGATCCAGACAATATGTAAATGAAACTTGATTACATCCAAAGTAAGTTTTTTCCAGGAATGCGGTTGGTACCCACAAGAACATAACATTCAATGGATTTTTATTCCAACAGTCTAAACCACTCAGCCATTATGGTGTAAAGCACAATCAAGATCCCAGTGAAATTGGAATGAGGAGCACACAGTCAGTTATTTTGGCTTTGAGCCAGACAATAACTAAATGAGACTTGTTGACATCCAAATCAAACTTAATACAAGAATGGGGTTTCGAAGCAAGAATAATAATAATTAAGTTGATAATGACTCTAACACCATAACCACCATCCTGGTGTCAAAATGGAATAAGGAGAACACAGTTAGATGTTTTGGCTTTGATCCAGACAATATGTAAATAAAACTTGATTACATCCAAATCAAACTTTCTACCAGATGTAGGTTTGGAACAAAAAAGAACATTTGAATTTCGATCATGAGTCTAACGCCTTAAACACACTGACATCCAGGTGTTTCTAAAAGACTAACAAGAGCAGAGTCAAAGTAGAAGAACTTGTCATAGTAATTTCTTTCAGATTTGATACATGCTAATTGGAAATGAATGAAAGGTGGGTTGATTACATCCAAAGTATTTTTTTTCCAGGAATGCGGTTAGTACCCACAAGAACATAGCATTCAATGGATTTTTATTCCAAAAGTCTAAACCACTCAGCCATCCTGATGTAAAGAACAATCAAGAGCCCAGTGAAATACTTGAAGGCGGGATAAGAGGAACAAAGTCAATTCTTTCAGCTTTCATCCAAAGAAATTTCAAATGAGTGAAACAACAATTGATAACATCCAAATGATAGATGAACTTGTACCAGGAGTGGGGTTCGAACCCACGAGGACTAATGTCCATTGGATCTTAAGTCCAACGCCTTAACCTCTCGGCCATCCTGGTGTAACAAACACAAAATCAAGGGCGCAGTCAAAATGGAATAAGGAGAACACAGTTAGATGTTTTGGCTTTGATCCAGACAATATGTAAATGAAACTTGATTACATCCAACTTTCTACCTTGATTACATCCAAAGTAAGTTTTTTCCAGGAATGCGGTTGGTACCCACAAGAACATAACATTCAATGGATTTTTATTCCAACAGTCTAAACCACTCAGCCATTATGGTGTAAAGCACAATCAAGATCCCAGTGAAATTGGAATGAGGAGCACACAGTCAGTTATTTTGGCTTTGAGCCAGACAATAACTAAATGAGACTTGTTGACATCCAAATCAAACTTAATACAAGAATGGGGTTTCGAAGCAAGAATAATAATAATTAAGTTGATAATGACTCCAACACCATAACCACCATCCTGGTGTCAAAATGTAATAAGGAGAACACAGTTAGATGTTTTGGCTTTGATCCAGACAATATGTAAATAAAACTTGATTACATCCAAATCAAACTTTCTACCAGATGTTGGTTTGGAACAAAAAAGAACATTTTAATTTCGATCATGAGTCTAACGCCTTAAACACACTGACATCCAGGTGTTTCTAAAAGACTAACAAGAGCAGCGCCAAAGTAGAAGAACTTGTCATAGTCAATTCTTTCAGATTTGATCCACGCTAATTGGAAATGAATGAAAGGTGGGTTGATTACATCCAAAGTAAGTTTTTTCCACAAATGCGGTTGGTACCCACAAGAACATAGGATTCATTGGATTTTTATTCCAACAGTCTAAACCGCTCAGCCATCCTGGTGTAAAGAACAATCAAGAGCCCAGTGAAATACTTGAAGGCGGTATAAGGGGAACAAAGTCAATTCTTTTCAGCCAAAGAAATTTCAAATGAGTGAAAGGACAATTGATAACATCTAAATGATAGATTAAATTGTACCAGGAGTGGGGTTCGAACCCACGAGGACATATGTCCATTGGATCTTAAGTACAACGCCTTAACCTCTCGGCCATCCTGGTGTAATAAAAACAAAATCAAGGGCGCAGTCAAAATGGAATAAGGAGCACTCAGTTAGATCTTTTGGCTTTGAACCAGACAATAACTTAATGAGACTTGTTGACATCCAAATCAAACTTAATACAAGAATGGGATTTCGAAGCAAGAACAATAATAATTAAGTTGATAATGACTCTGACACCATAACCACCATCCTGGTGTCAAAATGGAATAAGGAGCACACAGTTAGATCTTTTGGCTTTGATCCAGACAATATGTAAATAAAACTTGATTACATCCAAATCAAACTTTCTACCAGATGTAGGTTTGGAACAAACAAGAACATTTTAATCGTCCATTGCATCTTAAGTCCAACCCCTTAAGGCAATAGGGTGCACAGATACGTTTTTGGAGACATGAGTGGTCCATGCCACTGAGTATGTCATTCCTGAGCATACAACGGGATTGAACTCTAGTGACAATAATGATGTGATCCTCAGCCAGTTTTACAGAAAAGGAATCAATTGTAATAATAAATATGAATATCAAACTCGTTTTGGCTATTGGACATCTTATCTGTAGAGATGAAGACACTGCACGCTCAGCAGGAGTGGCTCGCAGACATGATGGCTTTAGAAAATCCTCCTATGGAAATATAGTTTCTTTTGAGTTTTTCAAAAAATTGTACATTGTTTTTGATTGGAATATTCTTAGAATTTGATTGTTCTCATTTACTTCCTGAACCATAGGGGAGGAAACGGTATTTGCTCAACACTATATGGATTGTTTGAGAGTGTTCTCCTTTGTTTCCAAACTCATCCCTCTCAAAGGGGAGGAGTCATTGTATAAGGGTGAGACGCAGATGCAGACATGGGAGGCAGATGTTTCGAGCCTCTGATATTTATTAGTATCCAGGGGTAGGCAAGAGCTTCATCAATAAGTGCAATGACGCCGTCCCCATATATCTGTTAAGAGAATTTTGTTCTCAATGTTCATAAACTGAACTTTAATTTTATGTGGGACCGTAGCGTCCCACTTGGCCAAAAGCCGTAGAAAATGCAGAGTGCCAAATTCAAATAAATTCATATGTTACATTCCCCAGTTTCTGTGTTGTAGTTTGTGTATTTGAGTGTGTTTCAGGAGATGGCTTCCTGAAATCCCCCAGCAGCTGATTGGTCGACTCCATGGCTAATTGGAGCTGACCCCGCCCCCTCGTCGGGACGCAGCTGTCTCCAGTTTCCAATGCCTTCTGAAGCTATAAAAGCCAGTGTTCTGTTGTTCAGGGGAGAGATTGTTTTTGATATAGATCATTGCTGAGAGAGGAGGTTGATGGATGGGCGGTATAGCATGTTGGTCGTTGGTATGTAATATGTTAGTTGTTGTTGGTAGCAGCTTTGGTATGTTCTGTGTTTGTTGCTTTGTCAGAGCTTCTTTAACTCTTGGAACTACCCATCCCCGGATCTGGGAGAATTGTCATCAACTACACTAATTAGCATAGCGCAAAGGTCCAAAAATATTACTAGAAAATATTCATATTCATGAAATCACAAGTAAAATATCGCGAAACACAGCTTAGCCTTTTGTTAATCACCCTGTCATCTCAGATTTTGAAATTATGCTTTGCAGCCAAAGCAAGACAAGCGTTTGTGTAAGTTTATCGATAGCCTAGCATAGCATTATGTCCAGCTAGCAGCAGGAAGCTTGGTCACGAAAATCAGAAAAGCAATCAAATTAATCATTTACCTTTGATGATCTTCGAATGTTTTCACTCACGAGACTCCCAGTTAGACAGCAAATGTTCCTTTTATTCCATAAAGATTATTTTTATACCCAAAATACCTCCGTTTGTTGGTCACGTTATGTTGAGAAATCCACCGTAAATAGCGCTCACGACAATGCCAAAATGATATCCATAATATCGACAGAAACATGGCAAACATTTTTTATAATCAATCCTCAAGGTGTTTTTCAAATATCTATTCGATAATATATCAACCTGGACAATTGGCTTTTCAGTAGGAGCGAGAGGAAAAATGACTACCACTGTCTTTTACGAATGAATCACTCAGAGCTTTCAGCTGGCCACTTACGCAATGTAGTCGTTTACGCTCATTCTTCAACATAAAGGCGTGAAACTACGTCTAAAGGCTGTAGACATCTTAGGAAATACGTAGAAAAATGAATCTGGTTGATATCCCTTTCAATGGCCAATAGGGATATATATATATATATATATATATATATATATATATATATATATATATATATATATATACCTATATATATATACCTATATATATATATACCTATATATATATATACCTATATATATATACCTATATATATATATACCTATATATATATATATACCTATATATATACCTATATATATATATGAACACAACGGTTTCAAAATAAGAGGCACTTCCTGATTGGATTCTCCTCAGGATTTCGCCTGCAATATCAGTTCTGTTATACTCAGACAATATTTTGACAGTTTTGGAAACTTTAGAGTGTTTTCTATCCTAAGCTGTCAATTATATGCATATTCTAGCATCTGGTCTCGAGAAATAGGCCGTTTACTTTGGGAACATTATTTTTCCAAAAATAAAAATAGTGCCCCCTAGTTAACCTCTTGGCCTGAGTTAGTTTTTTCTCAGTTTTGTTGTTAAGTGGATTGTTTAATATTCTGTTTCATTTTATCCCAGGGGGAGGGGAAGGCACCTAGAGTGCTTAGGCAAGAGGTCCGCGGGCATACATATACCCGTAGTATATTCACTGTCTAGGCACACTAGGTAAGACCTGGGCGGACTACCTCCTGTATTTTGGTTAGCGCACCAGGTGATGCTAAGTTAGATAGGTAGTGGGTATGCAGGGTAGATGAGGGGGGCTTTGACATTTACTTTCTTTGGTTCCGTCCAGTCCCCTTTCCCCATATTACCATGTGACGGAATAAATTCCTAGGAAACTGTAAATTCAGACTTTTGTCATCCTTACTCGCACCTACAGTCCATACCTCTTTCACCTCATGGGGAGTTGAGTTGTAGCAGGGTGTTTAGTTCCCTCTTCACAGAGGAGTGCGTAACACTATAAAAATCTAACTTTCGTGAAATCACACATGTAAGATAGGCAAATTAAAGCAACACGTGTTGTGAATCCAGCCAACATGTCAGATTTCAAAAAGGCTTTTTGACAAAAGCAATAGATGAGGATAGCACCTACGTAAACAAAAGACAGAAAACATATTTCAACCCTGCAGGCGCGACAACGCAGAAATAAAAATATAAATCATGCCTTACTTTTGACGAGCTTCTTCTGTTTGCACTCCATTATTTCCAATAAACATCAAAAATTGTCATTTTGTTCGATTAATTCCGTCCATATATATCCAAAATGTCCATTTATTCTGGCGTGTTTGATCCAGAAAAACACTGGTTCCAATTTGTGCAACGTGACTACAAAATATCTCAAAAGTTACCTATTTTTACAGTAAATCATCGATAAAATTGAAGACGGGATGATCTGTGTTCAATACAGGATGACAACAAACTGACGCTAGCTTTCTGGTCAGGCGCCTCTAACAAACAGTACACTTGAAGTGACCCTCGTTCAAGATGGCCGTACTTCTTCATTACACAAAGGAATAACCTATACCAATTTCTAAAAGACATCCAGTGGAAGAGGTAGGAACTGCAAGCAAGTCCCTTAGAAATCTGGATTCCCAATGAAATCCCGTTGAAAAGAGTGACCTAAAAAAAAAGATCTGAATGTTGTCCTCAGGTTTTCGCCTGCTACATAAGTTCTGTTATACTCACAGACATGATTCAAACAGGT
Organism: Oncorhynchus gorbuscha; assembly: GCF_021184085.1. Classification (NCBI taxonomy): domain Eukaryota; kingdom Metazoa; phylum Chordata; class Actinopteri; order Salmoniformes; family Salmonidae; genus Oncorhynchus; species Oncorhynchus gorbuscha. The sequence continues at coordinate 79,563,235 of NC_060182.1, forward strand.
TTAGGAACTTCAGGGTGTTTTCTATCCAAATCTACTAATAATATGCATGTCTTATCTTCTGGGGATGAGTAGCAGGCAGTTGAATTTGGGCATGCTTTTCATCCAAAATTCCAAATACCGCCCCTTATCCTAGAGAAGTTAACTACTCAGTCTGCAACCCAGAATTTGTAAGATATTGGTTGAAATTAAATCAGACAGAGGCCCAGCCTACAATAGTTAAATATTTATTCACAGGAACGTTCTGAAGTCCACAATACAAAGACATCCATTTTTTTGCGGCGCACATATGGTCTCCCTACCCAGCCGACATAGGTTAGAGGCCATGAGACCAAATCTCTCAGTGGTCCCTAGACAAGGTCGGCACCGAATTTTGCTCAGACCGTCTGTGTTTAAGATACTGTAGAGACATATTGTTTTACTGATAAATTACACAATTTCATGCAATTATATGGTTTCAGGGTGGAGTATTCTAATCATTCATTTAAACATAAATCCCATGAACAATATATTTTTATTTTACCTTTATTTAACTAGGCAAGTCAGTTAACCTCTTGCTCCTACATGGCACGCAGGCGTCCCATCTAGAGCTCTGGAAATGCAAATGCACTACGCTAAATGCTAATAGTATTAGTTAAAACTCAAACGTTCATTAAAATACACATGCAGGGTATTGAATTAAAGCTACACTCGTTGTGAATCCAGGCAACAAGTCAGATTTTTAAAATGCTTTTCGGCGAATGCATGAGAAGCTATTATCTGATAGCATGTAACACCCCAAAAGACCCGCAGGGGACGTAAACAAAATAATTAGCATAGTCGTCGCTACACAAACCGCACAAATAAAATAGAAAACATTCATTACCTTTGACCATCTTCTTTGTTGGCACTCCTAGATGTCCCATAATCACTATTGGGTCTTTTTTTCGATTAAATCGGTCCATATATAGCCTAGATATCGATCTATGAAGACAGTGTGATAAATGGAAAAAAATAGCGTTTCATAACGTAACGTCATTTTTTAAAATTCAAAAAGTCGACGATAAACTTTCACAAAACACTTCGAAATACTTTTGTAATGCAACTTTAGGTATTAGTACACGTTAATAAGCGATAAAATTCATCAGGAGGCGATGTAACTTCTATAACTTTCGGTCTCGAAAAGATGTCTGGAGAGAGCTCGACCAAAACATCCGGTCGGAGACCGGAGGGAATCGATTCCCTTGATTCAGTTCGACCAAGAATCAAAGCTGAATCAAATGACAAGACTAGACATCGTGTGGAAGCTGTAGGCACTGAAACCTCGGCCTCGTGTAATTCGGTTCACTTTGAACAATTCCTGGAAGTGGCGCAAGGATATTTATTTCCATTTTCAGTGATCAGATTTTCTTGCACTTTACAATGAAACGCATGTTCTGTTACATTCACAGCCGTGATTGAACCAGTTTTATAAACGTCTGAGTGTTTTCTATCCAAACATACTAATCATATGCATATACTATATTCCTGGCCTGAGTAGCAGGGCGCTGAAATGTTGCGCGATTTTTAACAGAATGTTCGAAAAAGTAGAGGGTCGACTGAAGAGGTTAAGTACAAATTCTTATTTTCAATGAAGGCCTAGGAACAGTGGGTTAACTGCCTGTTCAGGGGCAGAACGACAGTTTTGTACCTTGTCAGCTCGGGGATTTGAACTTGCAACCAGAAGCCATGGATACAGGCAACATCCGCATCGAGCTGAAGGCTAGAGCTGCCACTTTCAAAGAGCGGCAGTCTAATCCGGACGCTTATAAGAAATCCCTCTATGCCCTCAGACGAACCATCAAACAAGCAAAGCGTCAATACAGGATTAAGATTTGAATCCTATACACCGGCTCTGACGCTCGTCAGATGTGGCAGGGCTTGAAAACTACTATGGACTACAAAGGAAAACCCAGATGTGAGCTGCCCAGTGACGTGAGCCTACCAGTCGAGCTAAATACCTTTTATGCTTGCTTGAAGGCAAGTAACACTGAAGCATACATGAGAGTACCAGCTGTTCTGGATGACTGTGTGATAACGCACTCGGTAGCCGATATGAACCAAACTTTTGAACAGGTCAACATTCACAAAGCAGCAGGGCCAGACGGATTACCAGGATGTGTACTCAAAGCATGCACGGACCAACTGTCAAGTGTCTTCACTGACATTTTCACCCTCTCCCTGACTGAGTCTGTAATACCCACATGTTTCAAGCAGGTCACCATAGTCCCTATGCCCAAGGAAGCCAAGATAACCTGCCTAAATGATTATCGCCCCGTGGAACGTTGGTAGCCATGAAGTGCTTTAAAAGGCTGGTCATGGCTATCAACAGCATCAACAGCATCCTCCCGGACACCCTAGACCCACTTCAATTTGTATACAGTCCCAACGTCCCAACGTATCCATAGATGACGCAGTCTCAATCGCACTACAGACTGCCCTTTCTTATCTGGACAAAAGGAACACCTATGTGAGAATGCTGTTTGACTATAGCTCAGCGTTCAACACTATAGTGCCCACGAAGTTCATCACTAAGCTAAGGATTCTGGGACTAAACACCTCCCTCTGCAACTGGATCGTGGGCTTCCTGACGGGCCGCCCCCAGGTGGTAAGAGTAGGCAACAACACGTCTGCCACGCTGTTCCTTAACACTGGGGCCCCTCACAGGTGTGTACTTAGTCTCCTCGTGTATTCCCTGTTCACCCACAACTGCGTGGCCAAACATGACTCCAACACCATCATTAAGTTTGCTGACGACAACAGTGGTAGGCCTGATCACCGACAACGATGAGACGGCCTATAGGGGGGAGGTCAGAGACCTGGCAGTGTAGTGCCAGGACAACAACCTCTCCCTCAATGTGAGCAAGACAAAGGAGCTGATTGTGGACTACAGGAAAAGGTGGGCCGAACAGGCCCCCATTAACATCGACAGGGCTGTAGCGGAGCAGGTTGAGACTTAAGTTCCTTGTTGTCCACATCACCAACAGACAGTCATGAAGAGGGCACGACCAAACCTTTGCCCCCTCATTAGAATGAAAAGATTTGGCATGGTCCCCAGGTCCTCAAAAACTTCTATTGCTCCAGCGTCGAGAGCATCCTGACAGGTTGCATCACCGCCTGATATGGCAACTGCTCGGCATTTGACCGTAAGGCACTACAGTGCGAACAGCCCAGTACATCACTGGGCCCAAGCTTTCTGCATTTACATTACATTTACATTTAAGTCATTTAGCAGACGCTCTTATCCAGAGCGACTTACAAATTGGTGCATTCTCCTTATGACATCCAGTGGAACAGTCATTTTACAATAGTGCATCTAAATCTTAAAGGGGGGTGAGAGGGATTACTTATCCTATCCTAGGTATTCCTTAAAGAGGTGGGGTTTCAGGTGTCTCCGGAAGGTGGTGATTGACTCCGCTGTCCTGGCGTCGTGAGGGAGTTTGTTCCACCATTGGGGGGCCAGAGCAGCGAACAGTTTTGACTGGGCTGAGCGGGAGCTGTACTTCCTCAGTGGTAGGGAGGCGAGCAGGCCAGAGGTGGATGAACGCAGTGCCCTTGTTTGGGTGTAGGGCCTGATCAGAGCCTGGAGGTACTGAGGTGCCGTTCCCCTCACAGCTCCGTAGGCAAGCACCATGGTCTTGTAGCGGATGCGAGCTTCAACTGGAAGCCAGTGGAGAGAACGGAGGAGCGGGGTGACGTGAGAGAACTTGGGAAGGTTGAACACCAGTCGGGCTGCGGCGTTCTGGATGAGTTGAAGGGGTTTAATGGCACAGGCAGGGAGCCCAGCCAACGCCGAGTTGCAGTAATCCAGACGGGAGATGACAAGTGCCTGGATTAGGACCTGCGCCGCTTCCTGTGTGAGGCAGGGTCGTACTCTGCGGATGTTGTAGAGCATGAACCTACAGGAACGGGCCACCGCCTTGATGTTGGTTGAGAACGACAGGGTGTTGTCCAGGATCACGCCAAGGTTCTTAGCGCTCTGGGAGGAGGACACAATGGAGTTGTCAACCGTGATGGCGAGATCATGGAACGGGCAGTCCTTCCCCGGGAGGAAGAGCAGCTCCGTCTTGCCGAGGTTCAGCTTGAGGTGGTGATCCGTCATCCACACTGATATGTCTGCCAGACATGCAGAGATGCGATTCGCCACCTGGTCATCAGAAGGGGGAAAGGAGAAGATTAGTTGTGTGTCGTCTGCATAGCAATGATAGGAGAGACCATGTGAGGTTATGACAGAGCCAAGTGACTTGGTGAGATAGGTTGAAGGTTTGAGCAGAGGGAAGAGATGATAGGATGGAAGAGGAGAGAGTAGCGGGGGAGAGAGAGCGAAGGTTGGGACGGCGCGATACCATCCGAGTAGGGGCAGTGTGGGAAGTGTTGGATGAGAGCGAGAGGGAAAAGGATACAAGGTAGTGGTCGGAGACTTGGAGGAGAGTTGCAATGAGGTTAGTGGAAGAACAGCATCTAGTAAAGATAAGGTCGAGCGTATTGCCTGCCTTGTGAGTAGGGGGGGAAGGTGAGAGGGTGAGGTCAAAAGAGGAGAGGAGTGGAAAGGAGGCAGAGAGGAATGAGTCAAAGGTAGACGTGGGGAGGTTAAAGTCGCCCAGAACTGTGAGAGGTGAGCCGTCCTCAGGAAAGGAGCTTATCAAGGCATCAAGCTCATTGATGAACTCTCCGAGGGAACCTGGAGGGAGATAAATGATAAGGATGTTAAGCTTGAAACGGCTGGTAACTGTGACAGCATGGAATTCAAAGGAGGCGATAGACAGATGGGTAAGGGGAGAAAGTCGATAAAAGACAGCACTGTGCAGCCATCTTCATCGACCTGGCCAAGGCCTTCATACATTTACATTTACATTTAAGTCATTTAGCAGACGCTCTTATCCAGAGCGACTTACAAATTGGTGCATTCACCTTATGACATCCAGTGGAACAGCCACTTTACAATAGTGCATCTAAATTTTTAAGGGGGGTAGAAGGATTACTTTATCCTATCCTAGGTATTCCTTAAAGAGGTGGGGTTTCAGGTGTCTCCGGAAGGTGGTGATTGATTCCGCTGTCCTGGCGTTGTGAGGGACGCTGTCAATCACTGTATATTTATCGGCAGACTCAATAGCCTCGGTTTTTCTGACTACTGCCTCGCCTGATTCACCAACTACTTTGCAGACAGAGTTCAGTGTGTCAAATCGTAGGGCATGTTGTCCGGACCTCTGGCAGTCTATGGGGGTACCACAGGGTTAAATTCTCAGGCCGACTCTTTTCTCTGTATTTATCAATGGTGTCGCTCTTGCTGCGGACGATTCCCTGATCCACCTCTACGCAGACGTCACCATTCTGTATACTTCTGGCCCTTTCTTGGACACAGTGCTAACTAACCTCCAAACGAGCTTCAATGCCATACAACACTCCTTCCGTTGCCTCCAACTGCTCTTAAATGCTAGTAAAACCAAATGCATGCTTTTCAACCGTTCGCTGCCCGCACCCGCCCGCCCGACTAGCATCACCACCCTGGACAGTTCCGACCTAGAATATGTGGACAACTATAAATACCTAGGTGTCTGGCTAGACTGTAAACTCTCCTTCCAGACTCATATTAAACATCTCCAATCCAAAATCAAATCTAGAATCGGCTTTCTATTTCGCAACAAAGCTTCCTTTACTCACGCCGTCAAACTTAACCTAGTAAAACTGACTATCCTACCGATCTTCGACTTCGGCGATGTCATCTACAAAATAGCTTCCAACACTCTACTCAGCAAACTGGATGCAGTCTATCACAGTGCCATCCGTTTTGTTACCAAATCACCTTATACCACCCACTACTGCAACCTGTATGCTCTAGTCGGCTGGCCCTCACTACATATAAGTCTATGCTAGGTAAAGCTCTGCCTTATCTCAGTTCACTGGTCACGATAACAACACCCACCCATAGCACACGTTCCAGCAGGTATATCTCACTGATCATCCCCAAAGCAAACACCTCATTTGGCCACCTTTCCTTCCAGTTCTCTGCTGCCAGTGACCGGAACGAATGGGAAAATCGCTGAAGTTGGAGACTTTTATTTCCCTAACCAATTTTAAACATCAACTATCTGAGCAGCTAACCGATCACTGCAGCTGTACATAGTCCATCTGTAAATAGCCCACCCTAATCTACCTACCTCATCCCCATACTGTTTTTATTTTATTTACTTTTCTGCTCTTTTGCACACCAGTATCTCATCATCTGCTCATTTATCACTCCAGTGTTAATCTGCTAAATTGAATTTATTCGCTCCTATGGCCTATTTATTGCCTACCTCCTCATGCCTTTTGCACACACTGTATATATACTTTCTTTTATTTTACTGTTTCATTGACTTGTTTGTGTTATTGGCTCATTTATTGTTTACTCCATGTGTAACTCTGTGTTGTTATCTGTGTCACACTGCTTTGCTTTATCTTGGCCAGGTCGCAGTTGCATAAGAGAACTTGTTCTCAACTAGCCTACCTGGTTAAATAAAGTTGAAATAAAAATAAACAGAGAAACTGTGTTATTCTGTTTGTAGGACAGCGAAGTTAAAAGAGGAGTGACACAGGTGTGTGTGTGCTCTTATCATACAGTGCTGAGGTGTGATGATTAGATCCAAGAATGTGTGAGTTATTTTCATGCCTTTGTTTTAATATTTAGGGCCATGCAAAGTGAAGTTAATTATATGATAGGAGACACTGGGGCTCTTGGTAGAATAAAAGTTGTTTAAACGCTGATCATTCAGTCATTGGAAAACAGCTCTCCTGGCGTATATATTTGTATGTCATAATTGGTGAATGTTCTGTGCTGTTAAGACTTAGGATATTTTGCATTCTTTATTTCGTGAAGATTTCTGGTGTGTACCATTTGTTAATTGCATTATTGTAATAAATCTGAATACTTTGAGATGGATAGTGTTGAATTATTTTTTGGTGAATGTCTAATGCTAAATCTTGTTCACAATGTACGTTGCATATATGCTTAGTCTCTAACTATGCATCTCTGAGTCAAGGTTAACTCAATAATTTAATGCTAGGACATTGATTGCAAGATATTAGCTCCTTGTTCCTTAGCCTCTTAATAAATCCATAACGGTAAACCTGTACACGTGCATCTTATACTATTCAGTGGTGATGCAAGGCTCGCAACCTTGGCTATACCCACAGGATACAGTAATGGCCCTATATCATTCACATGATAATGGAGTCAGACTGATAAATTAAGTTTATTATTATGATCAACATTGGATCATTTCCATCCACCCACATAATAGTGACACACACACACGCACAAACACACACACACACACACACACAGTTGGTTGCACTTGCTACAGGGCCTACATATGTGAAGGCAGCTAAGTATTTTGTCCAAACTGTATCTGAGTTGTTTATGTTATATCAGGATCAATGGGTGATTTGGAGTGGGATGGGGGAGAGCTCCATAGTCTTCATTTTTATAAATGTATAATTTTAACCTTTATTTAACTAGGGAAGTCAGTTTGTTGAGGCACAGCCTACAGTACAAAATACAACAATCAAAGCAGATTGTACTGAACCATCATCTCGAGCCTTGTCATTCCACCTCCCTGCCACAAGGTAAAATATCATTACAATGGATATGTATCATGACCTAGCTAGCTTTTTCATTTAACCAGGCAAGTCAGTTAAGAACAAATTCTTATTTACAATGACGGCCTAGGAACAGTAGGTTAACTGTCTTGTTCAGGGCAGACTGACAGATTTGTACCTTGTCAGCTCTGGGATTCAATCTAGCAACCTTTCGGTTACTAACCCAACGCGCTACCCGCTAGGCTACCTGCCTGCCCATTAGTAAATATGAAAGATTGATATCTATGATTAAAAATAGAAATTGACACAGTAATTTACACTGATTGTACAAAACATAAAGAACTGCTCTTTCCATGACATAGACTGAGCAGATGAATTGAGGTGTAAGCTGTGATCCTTTATTGATGTCACTTGCTAAAACCAATTCAATCAGTGTATATAAAGGGGAGGAGACAGGTTAATAAAGAAGGATTTTAAACCTTGAGACAATTGAGATATGGATTGGGAATGTGTGCCATTCAGAGGGTGAATTGGCAAGACAAAATATTTAAGTGCCCTTGAACGGATTTGGTAGTAGACGCCAGGTGCACTGGTTTGTGTCAACAACTGCAACACCACTGGGTTTTTCAAACAACAGTTCACCGTGTGTATCAAGAATGGCCCACCACCCAAAGGGCATCCATCCTTTTTGACACAACTGTGGGAAGCATTGAGGTGCAACTCAACATTAGGAAGGTGGTCTTAATATTTTGTACACTCAGTATAGCTTGGAAAGTTGCAACAGTTAGCTTACACATCGATGTATTGAATGTCGATGTCCTGAACATCAATGTACTGAATGTCAACAATCAAACTTTTATTCAATATGAAAATAAACTCTTCCATAATCAGATATCTATAATTAAAATGTTAAACTTTTCCTCCTTTTCTTAAAGAAGTTATGACGCTATGTCTATTTATTGTTAACGTTCAACTGAACAGCCAAGAAAGTGTTTGCAGTCATTGTTATTAGGAGAGAAGGTTGAAAGTGAGTTTGGAAACAAAAGCTCCTTTTCTAATATATTATTCAGGTTAATCGATATTTGTCTGATTGGGGAACAATGGTTCTGATTAAACGGATGTGTTACCATACATTAGTTAAATCATCTCTGATAAAGTAAAACATTTTTATTGTGTAAACATTTGTATGAACATAACAAGATTCAACAACTGAGACATAAACTGAACAAGTTCCACAGACATGTGACTAACAGAAATGAAATAGTGTGTCCCTGAACAAAGGGGGGGTATCAGTATATGGTGTGGCCATCAGCTGCATTTAGTACTGCAGTGCATCTCCTCATGGACTGCACCAGATTTGCCAGTTTTGCTGTGAGATGTTACTCCACTCTTCCACCAAGGCACCTGCAACATTTCTGGGGAGAATGGCCCTAGCCCTCACCCTCCGATCCAACAGGTCCCAGACGTGCTCAATGGGATTGAGATCCAGGCTCTTCGCTGGCCATGGCAGACCACTGACATTCCTGTCTTGCAGGAAATCACGCACAGAACGAGCAGTATGGCTGGTGGCATTGTCATGCTGGAGGGTCATGTCAGGATGTGGTCCTTCTGTAGCTCAGTTGGTAGAGCATGGCGCTTGTAATGCCAGGGTAGTGGGTTCAGTCCCCGGGACCACCCATACGTAGAATGTATGCACACATGACTGTAAGTTGCTTTGGATAAAAGCGTCTGCTAAATGGCATATATTAGGATGAGCCTGCAGGAAGGGTACCACATGAGGGAGGAGGGTGTCTTCCCTGTAACAAACAGCGTTGAGATTGCCTGCAATGACAACAAGCTCAGTCCGATGATGCTGTGACACACAGCTCCAGACCATGACGGACTCTCCACCTCCAAATCTATCCCGCTCCAGAGTACAGGCCTCGGTGTAATGCTCATTACTTTGACGATAAACGCAAATCCGATCATCACCCCTGGTGAGACAAAACCGCGACTCGTCAATGAAGATACATTTTTTTGCCAGCCCTGTCTGGTCCAGCGACGGTGGGTTTGTGCCCATATGCAACGTTGTTGCCGGTGATGTCTGGTGAGGACCTGCCTTACAACAGGCCTACAAACCCTCAGTCCAGCCTCTCTCAGCCTATTGCGGACAGTCTGAGCACTGATGGAGGGATTGTGTGTTCCTGGTGTAACTTGGGCAGTTGTGGTTGTCATCCTGTACCTGTCCCGCAGGTGTGATTTTTGGATGTATCGATCCTGTGCAGGTATTGTTACACATGGTCTGCCACTGCGAGGATGATCAGCTGTCCGTCCTTTCTCCCTATAGTGCTGTCTTAGGCGTCTCACAGTACGGACATTGTAATTTTTTGCCCTGGCCACATCTGCAGTCCTCATGCCTTCTTGCAGCATTCATGTGACTCCTCTCTTTGGCTAGAAAATGTTTTTTTGTGACTAGGCTCTGACCTAACATAATGATAAGGTGTGCTTTCTCTGTAAAGCCTTTCTGAAATTGGACATGATGGGCAGATTAACATAAAGTTAAGCTTTAATTTGGGGCGTTGCACCTGTGAATATATGATAGTTAAATATTTCAAAAAAATATTTTTGAATTTCGTGCTCTGCCTTTTCAGCAGATGTTGTCGAGGGGTTCCGCTAGCAGTTCCAAGAGCACTAGTATTCAGCTAGCAAGACATTACCATCAATCTGGAAGTACTAACAGGCTAACATGACCATACAAGGACATATGACAATCAATGGTGAAGCAGGGAACCGAGCGGGGTATCAGACAGACATAGGTGAGGTAATGACAGAGGTGATTGCGTCCAGGTGAGTCCAACAATCTCTAGTGTGCGTAATGATTGTGGCAGGAGTGTGTAATTCTGGGGAGCCTGGCCCCCCTCAAGCGCCAGGGTGGGAAGAGCGGGAGCAGGCTTGACCTCCCCAGGGGCGAGCCTGAAATCCCGACGAACCAGCAGAGGCGTGAGAGCCTAGCGAGCTGGCTGAGCTGTGGGAGACCGATGATCTGGCTGAGGCGTAACAGCCTGATGAGCCAGCTGGGCATAAAAACCTGATGATCAGGCTGAGGCCTGACATGGGATGGGGCAAGAAACCTCTTGAACCAGCTACGGCGTGACAGCCCGACGAGCTGGCTTAGGCACCCCTGGTTTCATTGGTGGCGGCCCCCGGACCCGAAGTCACCACCAACCGGAAAACCATCATTCCCCGATGCTTCGTTTGGTGGCTTCAGCATTCTGTAAAGACCTACGCTGGAGTAGAGAAGCAGGTACGATGATGCAGGGGTTCTTCACTTGATCGACTCTAACTTTGTCAAATAAGCACCAATCGGGGTCAAACAAAGCTAACTAGATAGCCAATCAATCAATACGGAAGTATCCGGAAACCCTGTATACGTCGCAAAATGTAGCTGCTAACTTTGTGCGACAGCATACCTTTTCCTTTTGGACAAAAATTATAAGAATATTCAGAGTTATGCAGTTATGATAACCAGTCCAAGTTTACAGATTTGATGATATTCTTGCAGAAATGTTTTATATGAATGCAAATGTCTCCTTCGATTTGCCCAAATGTACCTAGGTGACACACTAAATGTCATGTAGTTTGCTCATACTTCAAGTTATCGGTCTGACTTTGCACACACTGCTGCCATCTTGTGGACACCATCAGAATAACAACCAGAGTGGTGGCTCGAAGTGGGATCTTTCTGTTGCATTTCAAAGATGGTGGTAGAATTTTTTTGTTTGTTTTTTCTTTCTATTTTCTTCTAGCAGATCTATTGTGGTATATTCTCCTACATTCAATTCACATTTCCACAAACTTCAAAGTGTTTCCTTTAAAATGGTACCAAGAATATTAATTTCCTTGCTTCAGGGCCTGAGCTACAGGCAGTTAGATTTGGGTATGCAATTGTTGGCCCCCAAAAATTTAAAAGGGGCTATCCCTAAGACACTCTAGCTAACACTTTAAAAGTATGATGTTGACATAATCAGTCCAATCAAAGCTACTGTAGATATAAAGTGATTTGATGTAATTTTATCTGTGGACAATGACCTTGAGCCTTCTTGGATGGGCACTTCTAATGTGGCAGCACCCATGAGCTCTCCCTGTAGATTTTGCCGTGATGTTGTGTCCCCATGTGTGACAGAACACAAAACCAATCACAGCGCATCTAGAGAACATTACCAACCCCTACGCTCCGTATTTTCCACTGGCTACCCCACACCACAGAAAGCACTGAACTAGTCTGAAACACCTGCATTTTGGAGCTCCCTTTTGATGGGACGCCGATCCTTAAGAAGTTTCAGAAAACTAGCAGTCATCATCATCAACTAAGTCGACAATCTACTGGCAAATCATTTTCGGTATTTTTAAAATTAAGAGAAATTATTGATAAAATGTATCGGTGCTCATTGGCCATTGGGCATAAAAATTACACAAGAAGTTGACATTTCCAAATTCAACAATGAGTGGTTTGGAAGGAATCAGTGGCTAAATTCAAGCATTGCAAAGCAATCACTAGCCTGCTATTCATTGGAGTGGTTGTGTGGTCCAAGTCTGGTGTTAAGGGTTTCTTTTACAAGCTTAAATGGATAAACATTCAGCATTGGCAGCATGACTTATGCTGCTTTCAAAACAACTGGAAATTCTGAACTGGGAAATCTCAGACGTCAGTGAGTTCAAGATAACTGGGAACTAGGATAAAAACGAGCTCTTACTGGAAAAAAATATGTTTTAAAAGGTCATCCAACTAGGAATTGCAAAGCAGGAACTCGGGCCTCTTTCTAGCGCTCCGACCTGAAGATCACTGATGTCATGATTCGACCTTGTGTTTTTCCGAGTTCCCCGTTGTCTTGAAAGCACCATAAATCCAGAGAATGCTAGACTTTGATGACAGTTTGATGACAAATATTGCCCACGAAATACCGCCACGCCACCTTATTGTTCAAGTGGGTTCAAAAAGGTATTGTATGCTGCTGCATAAATTATGTAATATGCCATGGAGATACAGTGCCTTGCGAAAGTATTCGGCCCCCTTGAACTTTGCGACCTTTTGCCACATTTCAGGCTTCAAACATAAAGATATAAAACTGTATTTTTTGTGAAGAATCAACAACAAGTGGGACACAATCATGAAGTGGAACGACATTTATTGGATATTTCAAAAAAAATTAACAAATCAAAAACTGAAAAATTGGGCGTGCAAAATTATTCAGCCCCTTTAAGTTAATACTTTGTAGCGCCACCTTTTGCTGCGATTACAGCTGTAAGTCGCTTGGGGTATGTCTCTATCAGTTTTGCACATCGAGAGACTGAACATTTTTCCCATTCCTCCTTGCAAAACAGCTCGAGCTCAGTGAGGTTGGATGGAGGGCATTTGTGAACAGCAGTTTACAGTTATTTCCACAGATTCTCGATTGGATTCAGGTCTGGATTTTGACTTGGCCATTCTAACACCTGGATATGTTTATTTTTGAACCATTCCATTTGAGATTTTGCTTTATGTTTTGGATCATTGTCTTGTTGGAAGACAAATCTCTGTCCCAGTCTCAGGTCTTTTGCAGACTCCATCAGGGTTTCTTCCAGAATGGTCCTGTATTTGGCTCCATCCATCTTCCCATCAATTTTAACCATCTTCCCTGTCCCTGCTGAAGAAAAGCAGGCCCAAACCATGATGCTGCCACCACCATGTTTGACAGTGGGGATGGTGTGTTCAGGGTGATGAGCTGTGTTACTTTTACGCCAAACATAACGTTTTGTATTGTTGCTAAAAAGTTCAATTTTGGTTTCATCTGACCAGAGCACCTTATTCCACATGTTTGGTGTGTCTCCCAGGTGGCTTGTGGCAAACTTTAAATGACACTTTTTATGGATATCTTTAAGAAATGGCTTTCTTCTTGCCACTCTTCCATAAAGGCCAGATTTGTGCAATATACGACTGATTGTTGTCCTATGGACAGTCTCCCACCTCAGCTGTAGATCTCTGCAGTTCATCCAGAGTGATCATGGGCCTCTTGGCTGCATCTCTGATCAGTCTTCTTCTTGTATGAGCTGAAAGTTTAGAGGGACGGCCAGGTCTTGGTAGATTTGCAGTGGTCTGATACTCCTTCCATTTCAATATTATCGCTTGCACAGTGCTCCTTGGGATGTTTAAAGCTCGGGATATCTTTTTGTATCCAAATCCGGCTTTAAACTTCTTCACAACAGTATCTTGGACCTGCCTGGTGTGTTCCTTGTTCTTCATGATGCTCTTTGCGCTTTTAACGGACCTCTGAGACTATCATAGTGCAGGTGCATTTATACGGAGACTTGATTACACACAGGTGGATTGTATTTATCATCATTAGTCATTTAGGTCAACATTGGATCATTCAGAGATACTCACTGAACTTCTGGAGAGAGTTTGCTGCACTGAAAGTAAAGGGGCTGAATAATTTTGCACGCCCAATTTTTCAGATTTTGATTTGTTCAAAAAGTTTGAAATATCCAATAAATGTTGTTCCACTTCATTATTTTGTGTCCCACTTGTTGTTGATTCTTCACAAAAAAAATACAGTTTTATATATTTTTTTTAGAAGCTTGAAATGTGGCAAAAGGTCGCAAAGTTCAAGGGGGCCGAATAATTTCGCAAGGCACTGTATGTATACTGTAGCTAAGAAAGTAATACTAAGGGTATGTTGTGAAGTGAGCTGTTAGTAGCCCATGTGCCTCACCCTAATCATTTGGTCCCTTTTCCCCTAATAACATACTGTTCAGACTTGGTGGTGCACATGTAGCCTATAGCCTGTTTGAGAAGAAATGCAATTAGCAAATATTGTAAGAGCTTTCATTGTCTGCTTATATGCCCCTTTATTTATCCTACTGTTCTGCACAGGGAGAACACTGTAAGAACGGCACTGTACATTTCAAAATTGCTGAACAAATAGTTATATCGACTACATCCATCCTAGCCCGCTCATTAAAGTCTTAACCAAAATTACGGATTGCCTCTTATCCACTCGTTGTCCCCTTATGCCATAGTTTGTACATCTCAATCATCAGTAGAAACCACATTTGTTTAAGCAAGCCAGCCATATCAGCTATGTTTTTTGAAAAGGCAGTAAATGAGGCTGAATGAACTGTTTCGCTGCCAGACAAGCCTCCGCTGATAGCCAGGTGTAGCAGTGGTAAGGTTTTGGGACTCCTAAAAATTTGTGGGCACCGTTATAATGCAAATAATGTATTGCTGTAATGATGGGGCGGTGAGTCGGAAGCAGGTGAAACATTTTAGCAAAACAACAAAACCAAGAACAAGACACAAACATAAGGCAGTACATTGATACACAAAAACAATACCAACTGGTGAGTAACATGGGAGAGTGACATATAAAGGGGAGGAAATGATGAAGGTAATGGAGTCCAGGTGTGAATCATAATGGATAATAATGATGCACAGGTGCGCGTAATGATGTGTGCCAGGTGTACGGAATGATGAATCTCAGGACCGTTGTTTAGTACTCTGGTGACGTTGTATGCCGGAGGGGAGGTGCAGGAGCAGATGTGACAATTGTTTAGTGTTGTGTTGTGTAGTGGGTTTGCTAGCATGCATCAAAAAATATATATTTTAGTTTGCCCCACCAAGATTTTAATGCTAAAGTTGCCACTGCATATGGAGATGTGTAAATTCGATGTGCATTTTGTACTCATATTCCTGTAGCATATGATGCAGCAAATGTGGGGATTACAATGGAAATAAGTCCCCAACTTTACTGTGCATTCCCGGTCACAGATGTTTTTTGTGTGTATATATGTATTTTTTTACTAACAAATCAAATCAATCAATCCTAACTGTGCTACTGCAATTTGTTGAATGGCAAGAGACATCAAAACATGTAAATACATCTGCCGATTCTCAAGACGAGCTTTTGATACCGAGTAAGCCTACAAGATAAGGAGGGATGTGTTTTATGTTTCTCGAGATTGACACAGTCTGTTTATTGTGGTGTTGAAAATGCAAATATTGAAGTGCCCGAAATCGGTACAGTATATTTTGTTTATGAGTTGTATTGTACATTGGGACAGAAACCTGTTGCTGGAAAATAAGTTGCATACATTTTATATAACTATAAATATAGCATCAAAATGTTGAAAATCTGATTCCCTAATCTGATCATTGTCTGCAACTGACTTTGATCGTGAAGTAATGAAACAGGCAGGGAGCGTGAACTCCTCTGTGGTGGTCGCCAAATCATCAACTTTCTGGCCCGTAGCCCTGCATGGCATCGACTGTGCCACATGCTATAGTGGCAAAGTCAATATCCCCGGTTATAAAAACAATTGTTATTTGTGGGTGTAAACATTATTTAGAGTTAATTATATGAGGGGGGACGGTGTTCAATATATTTGTCATTACAAGAGGAGGGTCATGTGAACATATTTTGAAGCTTTTCACCCTCTCTACTGCTGGATGTGGATGGGGCGTGCTCTTTCTGCTGTCTCAAAGTCCACGATCATCTTATTCGTTTGTTGACGTTGATGGTTATTTTTCCTGGCACCACTCTGCCGGTTCCCTCACCTTCTCCCTCTAGGCTGTCTCGTTGTTGGTGGTAATCAGATCTACCGCTGTTGTCGTCTGTAAACTTGATGATTGCGTTGAGGACTAGCGTGACCAGGGAATACAGAAGAGGACAGAGCATGCACCCTTGTGGGGCCCCCATGTTGAGGATCAGCGTAGGTTGGTCCGTCAGGAAGTCCAGGACCCAGTGGCACAGGGCGGCCCCGAGCTTAATGATGAGCATGGAGGGCACTATGGCGTTGAAGGCTGAGCTGTAGTCAGTGAATGACTTTCTTACATAGGTATTCCTCTTGTCTAGATGGGATAAGGCAGTGTGCAGTGCGATGGCTTTTATTTTGTCAAAGACATTTATTGACAATTACATGAAGTTGATGCAAAGAGTCAATATTTGCAGTGTTGACCCTTCTTTTTCAAGACCTCTGCAATCCACCCTGGCATGCTGTCAATTAACTTCTGGGCCACATCCTGACTGATGGCAGCCCATTCTTGCACAATCAATGCTTGGAGTTTGTCAGAATTTGTGGAATATTTTGACCACAAGTTCTCAATGGGATTAAGGTCTGCAGAGTTTCCTGGCCATGGACCCAAAACATCGATGTTTTGTTCCCCGAGCCACTTAGTTATCCCTTTTGCCTTATGGCAAGGTGCTCCATCATGCTGGAAAATGCATGGTTTGTCACCAAACTGTTCCTGGATGGTTGGGAGAAGTTGCTCTTGGAGGATGTGTTGGTATCATGGCTGTGTTCTTAGGCAAAATTGTGAGTGAGCCCACTCCCTTGGCTGAGAAGCAACCCCACACACTCAGGATGCTTTACTGTTGGCACGACACAGGACTGATGGTAGCTTTTTCCAGATGCCCCAAACAATCGGAAAGGGGATTCATCAGAGAAAATGACTTTACCCCAGTCCAATCCCTGTACCTTTTGCAAAATATCAGTCTGTCCCTAATGTTTTTCCTGGAGAGAAGTGGCTTCTTTGCTGCCCTTCTTGACACCAGGCCATCATCAAAGTCTTCGCCTCATTGGGGGTGCAGATGCACTCGCACCTGCCTGCTGCCATTCCTGAGCAAGCTCTGCACTGGTGGTGCCCCGATCCCGCAGCTGAATCAACTTCAGGAGACGGTCCTGGTGCTTGCTGGATTTTCTTGGGCACCCTGAAGCCTTCTTCACAACAATTGAACTGCTCTCCTTGAAGTGGTTGATGATCCGATAAATGGTTGATTTAGGTGCAATCTTACTGGCAGCAATATCCTAGCCCGTGAAGCTATTTTTGTGCAAAGCAATGATGACAGCACGTGTTTCCTTGCAGTTAACAATGAGTGACAGAGGAAGAACAATGATTCCAAGCACCACCCTCCTTTTGAAGCTTCCAGTCTGTTATTCGAACTCAATCAGCATGACAGAGTGATCTCCAGCCTTGTCCTCGTATCACTGACATGTCAGCTGGTCCTTTTGTGGCATGGCTGAAATGCAGTGGATATGTTTTGGGGGGATTCAGCTCATTTGCATGGCAAAGAAGGACATTGCAATTATTTGCAATAATGTCATACAAACTGAGGCAGCAGACTTTGTGAAAATGTAATGTGTGTCATTCTCAAAACTTTTGGCCACGACTGTACATGGGAGTGCGTGTAAGGGAGTGCGTAACTGGCGGCAGGGAAGTCAGACGCAGGAAGGCAAAACTGGGTAATCAACGGAGTAGTTATATTCATAAAACCACCGGTAACCAGAACCACAAACAAATGGGTACAAAACCCGTTGCGCACCAGAGAAAACGTGCAAGTGCACTTACAAATAAACTAACAAGACAAAACTAATGGAAAATGAAAAGTGGATCGATGATGGCTAGAAGACCAGTGACGCCGACTGCCGAGCACCGCCCGAACAAGGAGAGGAACCGACTTCGGCTGAAGTCGTGACAGTAGTCATATTGTACATATTGTTACTACTGACCACAAAAATCACAAAATAATTCCACTGTATCTCATCCAAATATTTACTTAGTTTAATGTTTAGGATTTTATGAAATTTATGAAAACTACATTTTAATACCAGCTACCAACAGGCAGGCTAGCTACTTCACTTACCAGAGTGTTTTATTATTGTCTTTGTTTTCTGTGTATTATTTAAGAAATGGTGATATGAATACAGTCTTATGTCAGCCAGGATGCTTGGCTGACCAAATTTGTAAAGCATTACTTTAATATCATGGCTCTTAGCCACCATGGAAATGTACTTGCCATGAAAAACACCCCTATACATGTCCTCTCTTTAGGCACGATTTCCCACCATGATTATTTATGTGTCTTACTCCTAATAGTGTCGTTATTAGATTAATTTCCTATTAAAATGTTAAACACCTCAATACTGATTGTGGCCACAAATTGGTTTGACAAACAATGTCAGCCTTCAGACACACATTGGAAGATTACGAGGCAGCCATAGTAAACATTGCCACCTTAATTAACTTCTTGGCGCACCCATCCCTTTAGTGGGATCATGTTCGTCAACATCCGCTGAATTGCAGAGCGCCAAATTCAAATTAATTACTAAATTACAAAAAATATTTAATTTTCATGAAATCACAAGAGCAATATAGCAAAACACAGCTTAACTTCAAAAAAGCTTTTCGGCGAAAGCTATCCAAGCGTTTTTGTAAGGACATCTCTCTCAGCAGACAAAACATTACAAACAGCTAGCAGCAAAGTAGAATGGTCACGAAAGTCAGAAAAGCTTACCTTTGAATCGCTTACCTTTGATGATCTTCGGATGTTTGCACTCACGAGACTCCCAGTTACACAATATCCAAAAACCTCTATTTGGTTGGCCCGTTATGTTCAGAAATCCACAGGCTTGAGCGATCATGACGGGGCAGACGAAAATTCCAAATAGAATCCGTAAAGTTCGTAGAAACATGTCAAATGTTTTTTATAATCAAGCCTCAGGTTGTTTTTACAATAAATAACCGACAATATTTCAACCGGGCGGTAGCATTTTCAATAGGAGAGAGATAAAATGTCTGCTTAGAGCTGCTCGAGCATGCAAAACTCTGCTGGCACCCAGCCATCCAATGTGATCTTTCTTGCTCATTTTTCAGAATAAAAGCCTGAAACTATGTCTGAAGACTGTTCACACCATGTGGAAGCAATAGGAAAATGAATCTGGTTGATATCCCTTTAATAACACATGTTGTTCTAGCTTGATGTCTCTCCATTAGATCTTGTGGAGAATACTGATCTGAAGATCCTAAGATTTTCATAATGTTATACCCATAGAGATCCTATTAAATTAGTAAAGAGGCTGTGTCATAAAAACTCAATGTTCTATCTTGATCAGGGAGAAATCCAAAACCAGTCGACTATATCTTATCACAGCACTGGCAAACTATGGTTGACCAACTCCCTGATCAACAAAGTTGACCTTAGGACCACCATAAGATGGTGAATGTCCATTCTAGTATTTTAATTCCTAATTATATGGTTATACCCTGGTAGTATGAATATACCATGGTAGTAGGAAATTCAAAATATGGGTTATAAAGGTCATTTATGGTAATTCTATTTTTTGAGAGGCTCTCTAGGAGGCTTCTGAGAATGAATAATGCATTTATAATAATACATATTCAGCCTGTTGACATATTCATCTTGTTATTTCTACTTCCGTCTGCTTACCATTTTTTCTTCAACTTCAGGAGGAATAAGAAATTCGGTTTGGCCCCTAAGACCCTCAAACTTTAACAGATGCACAATTGAGAGCATCCTGTCGGGCTGTATCAACACCCGGTACGGCAACTGCACCGTCCGCAACCGCAGGGCTCTCCAGAGGGTGGTGTGGACTGCCCAACACATCACCGGGGGCACACTGCCTGCCCTCCAGAACACCGACAGCCCCCGATGTCAAAGGAAGGCCAAAAGGATAATCAAGGACAACAAACCAAGCCACGGCCTGTTCACCCATCATCCAGAAGGTGAGTTCAGTACAGGTGCATCAACGCTGGGGCCGCTAGACTGAAAAACAGCTTCTATCTCAAGAACATCACTGTTAAAAAGCCATAACTTGCTGGATACCCACTAGTTACTCAACCCTGTACCTTAGAGGCTGCTATATGGAATCACTGGTCACTTTAATAATGGAATACCAGTCACCTTAATAATGTTAACATACTGCTATACTCATTTCATATGTATATACTGTAGTCTACTGTATTTTAGTCAATGCCACTCCGACATTGCTCATTCTAATATTTATATATTTCTTAATTCCATATTTTTACTTTTAGATTTGAGTTTATTGTTGTGAATTGTTAGATACGACTGCACTGTTGGAGCAAGGAACACAAGCATTTCGCTACATCTGCAATAACATCTGTTAAATATGTACACTATCGTTCAAAAGTTTGGGGTCACTTGGAAATGTCCTTGTTTTTGAAAGAAAAGCATATTTTTTGTCCCTTAAAATAACATCAAATTGATGTGAAATTCAGTGTAGACATGGTGAATGTTGTAAATGATTATTGTAGCTGGAAACGGCTGATTTTTAATGGAATATCTACATAGGCGTACAGAGGCCAATTTTCAGCAACCATCCCTCCTGTGTTCCAATGGCATGTTGTGTTAGCTAATCAAAGTTTTTCATTTTAAAAAGCTAATTGATAATTACAAAACCCTTTGGCAATTATGTTAGCACAGCTGAAAACTGTTGTTCTAATGAAAGTTGAGTGTCGGGAGCATCAGCATTTGTGGGTTCGATTACAGGCTCAAAATGGCCAGAAACAGATTTACTTCTGAAACTCATCAGAAAGAGGAGTGGGTGCATAACTGAGAAAGAGGACGAGAACATTAGTGTCTTGTTTGAGAAACAGACGCCTCACAAGTCCTCAACTTGCAGCTGCATTAAATAGTACCTGCAAAACACCAGTCTCAACTTCAACAGTAAAGACGCAACTCCAGGATGCTGGCCTTCGAGGCAGAGTTCCTCTGTCCAGTGTCTGTTGTTTTGCCCATCTTAATCTTTTAATTTTATTGGCCCGTCTGAGATATGGATTTTATTTTGCAACTCTGCCTAGAAGGCCAGCATCCTGGAGTCGCGTCTTTACTGTTGAAGTTGAGACTGGTGTTTGAGACAGGAGTCACCTCTTCGCTGTTCAATGAAGCTGACAGTTGAGGACTTGTGAGGTGTCTGTTTTTCAAACTAAAGACTCTAATGTACTTGTCATCTTGCTCAGTTGTGCACCGGGTGCCTCCCTATTCTCTTTCTCTTCTGGTTAGAGACAGTTTGCGATGTTCTGTGAAGTGAGTAGTACACAGCATTGTAAAAGATCTTCAGTTTCTTGGCAATTTCTCACATGGAATAGCCGTCATTTCTCAGAACAAGATAAGACTGATGAGTTTCAGAATAAAGTCTTTGTTTCTGGCCATTTTGAGCCTGTAATTGAACCCACAAATAATGATTCTCCCGATACTCGACTAGTCTAAAGAAGGCCAGTTTTATTGCTTCTTTAATCAGATCAGCAGTTTTTAGCTGAGCTAACAATTGCAAATAAATTCATTAAAACATCCTACAGTGTGATTTTCTGGATTTTTTTTCTCATTTTGTCTGTCATAGTTGAAGTGCACCTATTATGAACATTACAGGCCTCTCTCATCTTTTTAAGTGGGAGACCTTGCACAATTGGTGGCTGACTAAATACTTTTTTGCCCCACTGTATGTATGTATGTATGTATGTATGTGTGTATGTGTGTATGTGTGTATGTGTGTATGTGTGTATGTGTGTGTGTGTGTATGTGTGTGTGTGTGTGTGTGTGTATATACAGTATGTGTGTAGGTATATATTGTTTTTACACATACAGTATTTAACTCTTTTCTTTAGGTAGGCACAAAACTACTGACATACTTCCATACATTTTGTAAACCAGTACCGGTTACCTCCATGACACTTGTGAGAGCAATCTCCTCTTTCCATAGAGTGGTCATAGTAGTTTGTAGGTCAAACCGTTCGGACGCTACAGACGTTTTTGTTAGAAGAAACATTATTGGGATGTCTCATGGTCTGACAAACACCGCTGTAGCTCTACCACCTTTCACCGCAGATGTGAAAGGCCGACATAGGCAGATGTGGTGGATTGAAATGCAGTCCCCGCATATCTATTATCTCTAGCTTGAATTGACATATTTTGATTGGGATTTTTTAAATTATGTTACTTAGATTGATGCACCCATTTATCAATAGACTCTTAAGGAATAAATCACCAAGACATAGCTGGCAATCCATACATTTCTGATGTTTTGCAACTGTCATAAGAATCTGTACGTGAGACACTGTGTGGGTTTGCAGAATGTGATTTTGTTTTCAGAGAGAACTGGCTTCATCTGTCACACCCTGGCCATAGTTTGCTTTGTATGTTTCTATGTTTTGTTTGGTCAGGGTGTGATCTGAGTGGGCATTCTATGTTGTGTGTCTAGTTTGGCATTCTATGTTGTGTGTCTAGTCTGTTTCTGTGTTTGGCCTGATATGGTTCTCAATCAGAGGCAGGTCTTAGTCATTGTCTCTGATTGGGAACCATATTTAGGTAGCCTGTTTTGTGTTGGGTTTTGTGGGTGGTTGTCTCCTGTGCCAGTATTTGTACCACACGGGACTGTTCTGGGTTTTCACGTGTCTTGTTTTTGTAGTTTATTCATGTATAGTTTCTGTATTAAAGAACCATGAATTATAACCACGCTGCATTTTGGTCCTCCTCTCCTTCACCAGAAGAATCCCGTTACATCATCACATAACACTATGTAATCAAAAGCTCAGTTGTGTTATTTAGATTGACGCACCTGTGGTTACTCTTTGGGGTTAGTGTTGTTCAGCAAATCTAGGTTATATAATAGATTAAATTAAATGTGCCAATGAGGAAGACTGAGTATGTAGACAGTCTAATACTGTATATTGCTTATGATACTTTGTTCATATACAAAAAATATATAGCTTGAAAACCTCTTCTTGTACGGTCTAACAATGTTTTTACTGTTAAATGGACCCAGCTCAGCACATTATATTTACCTCTCACTGTAAACAGTTTAGAGCGCTTTCTAAAATGTGTGTGAAGGACCAAGGACACCTTGGATTCAGCACCTTGTGTTCCCATGCAGCGATGCCTGTTAATTTACTTCATTCCTTTTTTCCTTGTTAACTAACTCCAAGGCCAACTCCTGGCATAGAAGATATTAGCTAGCCCCCAGTCTTGCAGTAACACAGAACAATGTAGTCATCCCATTTGCTATGCTCTTTAAGCCCCTCAGAGACAAACAGAGCCTCAAGCTCCTAACTTGGAAACAAACCTGGCTGTTCTGTCTTGGAAATTCTGTTAAGAGACATTCAGAGCCGGTGTGTTGTGACCCACTGATAGATAAACCTTCAACCTTCTCAGAGGCAGCCCCGCTTTGAAGAAATCAAAATAGTTTGTCAGGCATTTGAACCAACCAATACAAATGTCCCATATTGACAAGTGCTTTGGTTTTCTCGATGGACCACCCTGAGGATGTCCTTTGTGAACAAGAGAAAGGGGAGAAAGTCCAAATATGGCTAATAGATCATATTTCACTCTACAGAGGCTTAGGGTAGAGAATGACAGGCCTTTAATGTCCTCCACGGAAAGTGTGTGGAGACATCCAGATGCTATTTCCTGTCCCACAAATATTAGAATTCTGTTTGTTTTCGAATGACTCTGGACACTTAGCGAATACAAATGATGCTGTCCTCTCCCAGCCTCTTCCAGGCGAAAGTTATATGAGTTAAGTACACTAATACATTTTTTCCATGCCAGAGTTTCAGAGCAAAACAAGTTGATCATTGCTGCTGTTATTTCTGTGATTTCATCAATATGTAATTTGAAATAATATATTTGCCAAATGTGAAAACAAGGTAAAATATTGTTAGTTGATAACTGTGTGCATGACTTAGATGCCCCTGACAGTTTTTTTAAATCAAGTGGACATCAAAATGGTTATTTACTGGTTCCCATCACTCATATGTATTTACTTCCCATGGACAACATTTACTTGCTAACTTATTTGAACTCACTGGTCTCCAGCAAAGTCACCAAACTCAAAGTGGTAAGTTTGCAAGACTTTCTCATTGAATGTTACAAAATAGATACAGAATCCTACATTCACACTGTGAGTCAGTAGATACAGTTGAGAAGCAAGACTATAATAACATTTCTGAAAATAGTGATAGGTCAAGTTTTGAGAAAGGCCACTTATTGTTCAGGTAGTGTGGAAACAGCACCTTTACTAGCACAGTCAGACACATATTGCATGACATTAAGCGACTTTACATAGGAAAGCTATTGCAAAGGACAGTTGTGTCTGGCCCTACATTGGGCGGCAGGGTAGCGCTCAACTGTTTACAGTGAGAGATAAATATAATAATGTGCTGAGCGGAGCCTCTCAATGGTTGGGAAAGCTGGGTCCATTTAACAGTAAAAACTTTGTTAGACCGTACAAGAAGAGGTTTTCAAGCTATATTTTTTTTGTATATGAACAAAGTATAATAAGCAATATACAGTATTAGACTGTCTACATACGCAGTCTTCCTCATTGGCACATTTAATTGAATGGTGGTTAGAGAGTTGGACTAGTAACCAGAAGGTTGCAAGTTCAAACTCCCGAGCTGACAATGTACAAATCTGTCGTTCTGCCCCTGAACAGGCAGTTAACCTACTATTCCTTTGTTCTTAACTGACTTGCCCAGTTAAATAAAGGTTAAAAAAATAATTACACAGGAATGGAAGAGCTATGGGATAAGAGATGGGACCAGCTATTACTGCCAATGGATGGGCCCCACATGACTGATCTGTTCACAGCCTAATGTGTGCGTGCAAAGAAACTCACACACACACACATACACACACACACACACACAAGAGAGAAACATAGACAGAGAGAAACACAGGCAGATAGATACACAGACAGAAACGCACACTCACACACACTTCATAGAAACTAAACTCCAGAAACAATGTTATTCCGGTAGTCCTGCTGTCAAGCCAAATGCCAAGCTGCCTGCCTCCAACTGCAGGTTACTGTATGTCACATCATGCTGTGCTCTATACACTCACACCCTTAACATTTAGCAGCATTTGTATAGTGTTCAGTTCAATGGCCCATTAAGTGCAGACTTTACAGCTCAGTCATTGAAGCCATCATGATGTTCTTCTTCTGGGAATGGTATGGTGCTCTGACGGTTAGATATACAAACACAATCAATAGAATAGTCAAAGTAAGTTGCAGGATATGTCAGTACTTGTTGACTTTGCAATGGCTACAAGAAGATGAGAAAATCCTTGTTGAAACATCCACTATCAAGCCCACTACCACTGTCTGGAGAGAATACCCACCACACCACTACACAAGATAAAGATAGTTTAACAACCATTCACTCCCCTCAGCATTGGTTTGCTAAGACACTAAACATTGACAAAATCCCACTAATTTGTTTGTGTTCGCTAAATGTGCAAATATTTCTGCATAAATGCACACAATTTATTTGTGTTTACTGTTTACATGTTTGTGTCACAAGCTGCCCTCAGAGCAGACCAGCACACTGCTGACTGAGATGGACTTGATCAAGCAAGTGGATTTCACCTGTTGACTCTTTCCTTGTGCACATGACATTACATCTTGAAGCTGAAACTTAACACCTTTTACGTTATGCAACCTGCTCGTGTTGTCTCTCCTTTGTTGCAGAACCACACGCCAACCTTTACCATGTCCAACTGCCAGTCCTAAATAAATATGAGCTTTGGCACTGTCTCTGTCGTCTGATTGCTCTCTGACTGGAGCAGAGTACCCTGGTGGCATCTATCCAACCAGTTACCTATCTCGGTTCTTAAGCCTATTTTTCACTGTTTTGCTTTCTGCTGTTAACATTCCAGTTAATATGTAGGGAGCATTCCCCTGATGGATAAAGCACTTTATCGACCCTGAACACACCAATTAATAACAGTACTGTAAATACATGTTTGTGTGTATATTGTACTGCTGATTTGACATGGCTTTACTAAGGATTAGCAGTACTGTGCTGTGCCAGCTCCAGGATGCTAAATTGAATAACATACAAATCATCAAATCTGCACATCCTGTTCTCATTAGTCAAGAATAGCAGTAGAAAGGCTATTGAGCACTGTATACATTGTAAACTGATGATACTCATGGGCTAAACAGCTGTTTATTTCCCCCTGAAATAGGGCCTTGTTTAACATTCATTCATGTGTTGGCATAATACTGTGTGTAACATTCATTCATGTGTTGGCATAATACTGTGTGTAACATTCATTCATGTGTTGGCATAATACTGTGTGTAACATTCATTCATGTGTTGGCATAATACTGTGTGTAACATTCATTCATGTGTTGGCATAATACTGTGTGTAACATTCATTCATGTGTTGGCATAATACTGTGTGTAACATTCATTCATGTGTTGGCATAATACTGTGTGTAACATTCATTCATGTGTTGGCATAATACTGTGTGTAACATTCATTCATGTGTTGGCATAATACTGTGTGTAACGGTTCTCTTTCAGTGAAGTACAGTCAGACCAAAATGTGGCGTGGCTATTGCAATCCATGTTTAATGAAACAAAGTAAACACAAATCAAATACAAAAACGTACCAAAACAGCCTAATACTGGTGCAAAGTAACACAGAGACAGTAACAAGGACAATCATCCACAAAACCCAACACCAAACAGGCTACCTAAATATGGTTCCCAATCAGAGACAATGATGAACACCTGCCTCTGATTGAGAACCATATCAGGCCAAACACAGAAACAGACAAACTAGACACACAACATAGAATGCCCACTCAGATCACACCCTGACCAAACAAAACATAGAAACGAAACATACAAAGCAAACTATGGCCAGGGTGTGACAAATGCGTCCAACTCCATAATCAAGTTTGCAGACGACACAAAAGTAGTAGGCCTGATTACCAACAAGGGAGGAGGTGAGGGTCCTGGCGAAGTGGTGCAAGGAAAATAACTTCTCCCTCAACATCAACAAAACAAAGTGATTGTGGACTTCAGGAGACAGCAGAGGGAGCACACCCCTATTCACATCAATGGGACAGCAGTGGAAAAGGTGGAAAAGCTTCAAGTTCCTTAGCGTACATATCACTGAAAATCTGAAATGATCCACCCACACAGACAGTGTTGTGAAGAATGCGCAACAGTGCCTCTTCAACCTCAGGAGGCAGAAGAAATTCGACTTGGCCCCTAAGACCCTCACAAACTTTTACAGATGCACAATTGAGACCATCCTGTTGGGCTGTATCACCACCTAGTACAGCAACTGCACCATCCGCAACCACAGAGCTCTCCAGAGCTCTCCAAATTGCCGGTGTTCCTTCCAGGACACCTAGAGCACCCAATGTCACAGAAAGGCCAAGAAGATCATCAAGGACATCAACCACCCGAGCCACAGCCAGGTTCACCCTGCTATCATCCAGAAGGCAAGGTCAGTACAGGTGCATCAAAGCTGGGACCGAGAAACTGAAAAAAATCCTCTATCTCAAGGCCATCTCTAGCCTGCTACCACCCAATTACTCAACCCTGCACCGTAGAGGCTGCTGCCCTATATACATAATAATGGAACACTAGTCACTTTAATAATGTTTACATACTGCAATACTCATTTCATATGTATAGACTGTAATCTACTGTATTTTAGTCAATGCCAATACGCCTTTGCTCATCCTAATATTTCTTTCTTAATTCCATTATTTTACTTTTAGATTTGTGTGTATTGTTGTGAATTGTCAGATACTACTTCACTGTTGGAGCTTGGAACATAAGCATTTAGTTACACCTGCAATAACATCTGCTAAATATGTTTATGTGACCAATACATTTGATTTGTCTCAGTAAATTCACACTCCACTGGGAAGCATTGTGTCTCAACAATTTCACTTACTAAAGATCTGTATTTTCTTTTGCACCGTAAAGCTCATAAACAAAGGCTCATAGAGATACCTAAAATGGTTACTTTATTTTATTTTTAAAACACCAGCAAGCATTCCACCTACAACAGAGAGAGTTGTGTCCTATACAGAGCTGATAAATGTTTATCACTCAACATATCTTCCGTATGGTTTGACTGAACTCCAAGCAGTTTACCTGCACGGCCCAATAATCCCTGCTCAATTACTCACTTGAAACTCCAGGCAAGCGATGTCAAAGATCCACGAGGATTACATATGCAAATAAAAAAAGAGAGTTTAGCTATAAGAGCTCCATCCCTCAATCTCCTCCCCCATACCTATTTCCACATTGTGAATCCCATTGTGAGAAAAGCTTTGAACTGAACTCCATTTAGTTCTGTGAAAATGTAGATGTATCTGACTGACTTCAGCTGCAACCACCAGTACCTCATCTAGGTCACGGTGATAAGAGAACATGTTTGTTTAAAATAAGAAAAGTAGAGTTATGGGACGAAAGAGAGCAAGGTGGATTGTTTAAGCAAATGTAAAGTTACATTTATTTAGTAAGAGACAGGAGGTAGAGACAATGTAATGGCTGGGAGACAACTACTGTCCATAAAACCATACGTTTCCTTACCTGACTGTCAACCACAAAAAGCTGAACAAAAGTGAAGTGCAAGATAGTTGTTATGTTTGGTTAAATGGAGTCAAGATTGTGGACCGTGCAGAGACCCTTGTCGTTTTGGCCCAGTGTGGCACCAAGGGACAGACTGACAGCAGTGGCAAGTCTTCTGTTTCAGCTCAGTGAGGTAGCCTCTGATGTGAACATCTCAGAGTGCCTTACAATACTTGGCCCAGTTTTGTGGACCAATGAATTGCTCTGAGTGAAGTGTGTGACTAGTACATAATGAATCCATTTTGGATGTCAGCATGCTTAAAACAAGATTTTCAAGGAAAAAAAGGGTCCATCAATAAGTCAATAATATGTCCCTGGGATTATGTATGCATGTTAATTCTACATAATCAACATCTTTACAGAGTATACTTGCAGTGGGGCGTGACTTGTATGTATCTACTACTTGAATAACTGCTTGCTATTCTTTCCTTTCTGCAGTTTGTGACACAATCACATTCTTGTTATCAGCCTATATGTAGCCTGGTGAAATCAAACCCAGTACAGGATGCAAAACTAATTTGAGGTTGTTTATTCTGTGAGAGCTTACATTTCAAATAGGGTACTGTAGAAGGAAAATCACTGCAAGGTGAAGTCACCATAAAGTAAAGTTCAGTCTGAATCACCATCAAGTGAAATAAACCTGTTAGTAAAGTGCATAAAACAATCTTTACAACAAGTTAAAATTTAAATGCATAAATGGTAGTGGCTCTGCTTTCTATAAAATAAAACAGAAAATACAAAGACCACAATGTTCACAGTTAGAATAGACTTTCTAACATTTCAAACGTCTGAGTACAAGATGACAATAAACAAAATGACTTCTTGCATTAAGTCTAAATAAATTAAGTCATAAAACATAGCATGAATACTTACAAACACACTGACCAGGTGATACCCTAACCCCACAGGGAAGAGTAGATCCTCATCTCACCATTACAGCACTGAAGGAAATGACATTTCAACAATATAAATATGTTTACATTTTGAAAATGAAACAAAATACTAAACACGGACGGACGCCTGCATGAATAGAATATGTAAATAGAATAATTACAAACCCTTCAAATAATGTTATTAACCAACAATGTGGTTCCGAGAGCACTAGTATTCAGGTAGCAAGAAGGTAACATCCTCATGTCAATCTGAAAGTATTAACATGACCATCTGGCATAAATATTACAAAACAAACTCTTATGCATTGCAGATGATTACAACAGCTCTCCAAGTTAATTGCTTGATCTCACTCTTACACACTGTGCTGGCTCAATCCCATAACACTTTGCACACATTATTTACTGTTCTATTAAAGGGACACTACCATCTAGTGGATTTAAATTAATACAGCTATGTGCTTTTACCACTTGGCTACATACACTATATAGAAGAAAGTATGTGGACACCCCTTCAAATTAGTGGATTTGGCTATTTCAGCCACACCCGTTGCTGACAAGTGTATAAAATAAAGTATACAGCCATGCAATCTCCACAAAAAAAACATTGGCAGTAGAATGACCTTACTAAAGAGCTCAGTGACTTGCAACATCATAGGAAGCCACCGTTCCAACAAGTCAGTTTGTCAAATGGAAATGTCTAGGAGCTACAACGGCTCAGACGTAGAGTGTTAGGCAACACAAGCTCATGGAAATGGGCCGCTGAAAATTGTCTGTCCTCAGTTGTAACACTCACTACCGAGTTCCAAACTGCCTCTGGAAGCAACGTCAGCACAATAACTGTTTGTCAGAAAGCTTCATGAAATGGGTTTTCATGGCCGAGCAGCCACACACAAGCCTAAGATCACAATGCTCAGTACCATGCATCGGGTGGAATGGTGTAAAGCTCGCCGCCATTGGACTCTGGAGCAGTGGACAACATTCTCTGGAGTGATGAGAATGTGTTTCACACTTCACCATCTAGCAGTCCAACGGATTAATCTGGATTTTGCAGATGCCAGGAGAACGCTACCTTCCCCAATGCATAGTGCCAACTGTAAAGTTTGGTGGAGGAGGAATAATGGTCTGGGGCTGTTTTTCATGGTTTGGGCTAGGCCACTTAGTTCCAGTGAAGGAAAATGCTAACGCTACAGTATACAATTACATTTTAGATGATTCTTTGCTTACAACCTTGTGGCAACAGTTTGGGGAAGGCCCTTTCCTGTTTTAGCATGACAATGCCCCTCTGCACAAAGCGAGGTCGATACAGAATTGGTTTGCCGAGATTGGTGTAGAAGAACTTGACTGGCCTGTACAGAGCCCTGACCTCAACTACATTGAACACCTTTGGGATGAATTAGATCTCCGACTGAGATCCAGGCTTAATCGCCCAACATCGTCAGTGCCCGAAATCACTAATGCTCTTGTGGCTGAATGGAAGCAAGTCCACGCAGCAATGTTCCAACATCTAGTGGAAAGCCTTCCCAGAGGAGTGGAGGCAGTTATAGCAGCAAAGGGGGGACCAAGTCAATATTAATGCCCATGATTTTGCAGTGAGATGTTCAACAAGCAGGTGTCCACATACTTTTGGTAATGTAGTGTATATAACCCTCTGTTTCTTCAAGTTATTAAATATGTATTCTCAGTAGGATGCCTCGCTCTTCCGGAATGCATCTCGATTAATATCAAAACACAGTGAGACCTTTTTCAAATTTCAAACTATATTAAATTATTTTAAGGGAAATCACATTTTTCTTTTGCAGACTGGTGTTATAATTACACTCCAAATTAAATCATGTTTTCTTAATCGTGGTGTTAGTGGTGTGGAGGTGTATCATGCATGAGTTATTTCCCTGGACCAAGGAGTCTAGACTCCCTTGGTTCAAGTCAGACAACCAATGCTTATTACTGCAGTTCCCACCCTGTCTTAAAGGATCACTCTCATAAAGCTAAATGAAATGAGAGGAGAATTAGAAGCCTTTAAACAAGATGGATGCTGGCCACAAAAGACCTGAACAGAGCTTGTATAAGAAAACGTTATACAGTAGGTTAGACATCATACCTGTGTGTAAATGAATACAAGAAAGTGTCTGATGTGTTTTTGATCCCCGTAGCTGTTAGGAACTGGTACCATTCCTAGGACCCAATTAAAACAAAATAATAAGAATCACACTGTGCATATAACTGGTAAGGCCCTGATTTAAAACTAGCACATGTACCCACAAGACAGGGATGTGGAAATTAACTGATAATGTATGACATTTTGAAAACAGCTATGACAATTTCATGGAATGCACAATAGCCAATCAGCCAGTAGGAAAGGAAATTACCATTTAATGGATTTTTCAATGTCTTAAAATGGGCATAAAAGTGGTGGTCTCAACTACAGGTAACTGCCAAAATAAAGGAAATACCAACATAAAATGGTTTAATAGGGCATTGAAACACCACTAGCCAGACCAGCGTTAATGCACCTTGGCATAGATTCTACAAGTGTCTTGAACTATTCTGGAGGGATGAGACAAGATTTGTATGTCTAGAGTCACTACTTCACAGTAGAGCTATTTGAACGTAAACTTTTTCTATAAAAATGTGTTTTTTGGCAGAACATGTAAACTTTCATGTGCCTTAATAACAAACTTGTTTGCCATCTGTAAATACGAATAAAATGGTTAAATTACGAGCCTAGTTGGTTTAGCCACAGAAAAAGTCAGCACCCTTCCTGCTAGCCATGATTAGCTGAGATAATGAGTGGACTGGACATGCCGAAAGATGAGTTTGGATTGGTCTGCCATATAGCATGGTTCTGTCTATTTGAGCTGGTCAGTATTTGTAAATTATACTGTCTAACGCAGATTTTTAAAAATGTATTGCGTAGTAAAACTGCATAAACCTAATGTCAAGTTAAAGTGTACTGTTAGCTAGCTGGCTCGCTAGCTAACGTCTCGTGTATGCTCGCCACTTTCTGGAAGACCGAGTTTGAAATCAGTGGAAGTTGAGTATGATAGCTAAGGAGATAAGGAGAAAACACATGTCTTCGGATTACATCTTCAAGCTAAGGGAAACCATGGTATCTGCCAAGAGGCGCATCCATCAATGATCTATATGGGTAAGATAGTCTAGCTAGCTATATTTTCAGATATTACAAGTTTCTAATTTTGACAGAAAGTGGTTTAATTTCAAGTTAAGGTTACTGTTAGCTAGCTAATGTTACGTGTATGATCTTATTATTTGTACTCGGAGCCATTTGCTGGACTAGTTATAGCCTAATGTTGGCTAGCTATCATTGAATCTGGTTGGTTAGCTACCTGCAGATTCCTGTGGTGTATTAACATCAAGAGTTGTGAATATTGTTCATTGTTCACCTACCTAGCTAGCTAGTTACAGGTCTTAACAAAAGACTCTGGTCTGAGTGTGCAGAATAGCTGATGAATTTACGAATGCTCAACACCCATTGAATCTGGCCAATGTTTGTAAACATCATGTAAAAAACGTAATTAAATTGTTGCCAGCAGCACAGTTAGTCACCAATGCTCTGGATAACATGAAAACAGCCTAACCAGCTCTGCTAGGGCAAGTAATGTTCAGTGAGTTGTTCTCTCATTTGTGTCTGGAAGTAGCTAGCAAGTTAGCTTGGGTGCTTGACTGTTTTTAATTATTATTATTATGAACAAAACAAATACAAAAGCAGAAATATACAAACAAGAGTACAAAAACCTAACAGGGGTATTACATATTGAGATACATTTTCAATTTGTCAAAGTTGTATGGTATGTATTGGTTTGATGTTTTTACACTTAAACAGTGGGAAGGTTTTTTTTCTCCGCCCACATTTTATGGATAAAGAATCTGCCAACTTTTGTTTTTACAATGCAAGATAAATAAAGATCAATATAATTTGGATCAAAATAAAAAACATAATATCAGAGTCTTTCCAATTAACATTAATAGTAGATTCTTGATAAATACAATCTTTTAACCACTCTGGGATATGTGGGACGGTAGCGTCCCAACTGGCCAACATTCAGTGAAAATGCTGTGCGCCAAATTCAAATTACTATAAAATTACTATAAAAATGTAACTTTCATGAAATCACACATTCAATATACCAAATTAAAGCTACACGTGTTGTGAATCCAGCCAATGTGTCAGATTTTTAAAATGCTTCACGGCGAAAGAAAACCATGCTATTATCTGAGGATAGCACCCAAGCAAACAAACACAGACCATCATATTTCAACCCTCCAGGCGCGACACAAATCGCAGAAATTAAGATATAATTCATGCCTTACTTTTGACGAGCTTCTTCTGTTGGCACTCCAATATGTCCCATAAACATCACAAATGGTCCTTTTGTCCGATTAATTATGTCGATATATATCCAAAATATCAATTTATTTGGCGCATTTGATCCAGAAAAACACCGGTACCAACTCGCACAACATAACTACAAAAGTTACCTGTAAGCTTTTCCAAACATTTCAAACTACTTTTGTAATACAACTTTAGGTATTGTTTAACGGAAATAATCGATAAAATTGAAGACGGGATCATCTGTGTTCAATACCGGAGGAAAACAATGTGTAGCATGCTTTCAGGTCACTCGCCTCTAACAGAGAGTATACTTCCATTGAGCCTCATTCTGAACATGGCTGCCTCTTAATTTCTCAAAGGAAAGGAAAACCTCAACCAATTTCTAAAGACTGTTGACATCCAGTGGAAGTGATAGGAACTGCAAGAAGGTCTCTTAGAAATCTGGATTCCCAATGAAAACTCATTGAAAAGAGTGACCCCCAAAAAATAATATTCTGAATGGTTTGTCCTCTGGGTTTCGCCTGCCAAATAAATTATGTTATAGTCACAGACAGGATTCAAACAGTTTTAGAAACTTCCGGGTGTTTTCCATCCAAATAATATGCATATCTTAGCTTCTGGGCATGAGTAGCAGGCAGCTCAATTTGGGCACGCTTTTCATCTGAAATTCTGAATGCTGCCCCCTACCCTAGAGAAGTTTTTAACTCACTCCAAAATCTTCTGACATAAGAATTCCCAAAATAAATGGCCAAGAGTCTCTGGGTCACAACCACAAAATACACATTTGTTATCAATAGCTATTTTGAATCTGTGTATAATAAAGGTCTTTAGGGGGATGCTTGACTGCTGTTGTTAGTACAGAATGCTCGGATCAACCCTGAAGAGATGGGTGGGGCTAAAGCTTAAGAGTGTGTGAGCAATGCTGAATGGGTGTAGACAAAGGGCTCTCCAGCAGTGGTACCAAAATATTCAAAGGCCATTTTCTCAAAAGTGAGTTTACAAGTTTATCAACTTTAAAAGCAACATTTCTTTCCCATTGTTCCTCAACTGTAGTGTATAATATACCATGGTGTTGCTCTGAGTCTCTACCTTTATCCAATGTTAAGAACACATTTCAAATTTCGCTACATAAGACATGCCCCCGAATAGGCAATTAACCTACTGTTCCTAGGCCGTCATTGAAAATAAGAATTTGTTCTTAACTGACTTGCCTAGTTAAATAAAGGTAAAATTAAAATTAAAAATACAAAATAAAATAAATATGTGTTCCAACATTACTGTTGTAATGTTGTAGGTATAGATAACCCTGAAGCAGATCTAGAACACTAATCCTACAGAAATCACTCAAAGCACTTTGCTGTAACATTGAATGAACATGTTCACTGGACATTACATGCATACATGGGACTAGGGAGATAATGTTCCTCATGACCTTTCGAAGGTCATCCTCATTGAAACTAACCTATCCACAGAGCTTCCATGCCCCCTAACATATGTTTTAATGCAGTAATAACATACAGTACCAGTCAGGATTTTGGACACACCTACTCATTCAAGGGTTTTTCTTTATGTTTACATTGCTGAAAATTGTGAACACATCCAAGCTATGAAAGAACACATATGGAATCATGTAGTAATCAAAAAAGTGTAAAGCAAATCAAAATATATGTATATTTCAAAAGTAGCCACCTTTTGTCTTGATGACAGTTTTGCACACTCTTGGTATTCTCTCAACCAGCTTCACCTGCAATGCCTTTCCAACAGTTTTGAAAGAGTTCCCACATTTGCTGAGCACTAGTTGGCTGCTTTTCCTTCACTCTGTGGTCCAAATCATCCCAAACCATCTCAATTGGGTTGAGGTCAGGTGATTGTGAAGGCCAGGTCATCTGACGCAGCACTCCATCACTCTCATTCTTGGTCAAATAGCCTTTACAAATCCTGGAGGTGTGTTGAGTCATTATCTTGTTGAAAAACAAATGATGGTCACACTAAGCGAAAACCAGATGGGAGGGCAGAATGCTGCAGAATGCTGGGGTATCCATGCTGGTTAAGTGTGTCTTGATTTCTAAATAAATCATTGATAGTGTCACCAGCAAAGCACCCCCACACCATCACACCTCCGCCTCCGTGCTTCACAGTGGGAACCACACATGCGGAGATCATCCGTTCACCTACTCTGCGTCTCACAATGACACGGCGGTTGGAACCCCCCAAAAAATCTCAAAGTTGGACTCATCAGATCAAAGGACAGATTTCCACCGATCTAATGTCTGTTGCTCGTGTTTTTGTTGGCCAAAGCTGGTGCCCTTTTGAAGTGATTTCTTTGCAGTAATTTTACCACGAAGTTCTGATTCCCGCAGTCTCCTCTGAACAGTTCATGTTGAGATGTGTCTGTTTTTTTAACTCTGTGAAGCATTTATTTGGGCTGCAATTTCTGAGGACAATTAACGTATCCTCTGCAGCAGAGGTAACTCTGGGTCTTCCTTTCCTGTGCAGTCCTCATGAGAGCCAGTTTCATCATAGCGCTTAATTGTTTTTACGACTGCACCTGAAATTTTCCATATTGACTGACCTTCATGTCTTAAAGTAATGATGGACTGTCATTTCTCTTTGCTTATTTGAGATGTTCTTGCCATAATATGGACTTGGTATTTTACCAAATAGGGCTATTTTCTGTATACCATCCCTACCTTGTCACAGCACAACTGACTGGCTCAAATACATTAAGAAGGAAATCAATTCTACAAATTAACTTTTAACAAGGCACACCTGCTAATTTAAATGCATTCCAAGTGACTACCTCATGAGGCTGGTTGAGAGAATGCAGAGCGTGTGAAAAGCTGTCATCAAGGCAAAGGGTGGCTACTTTGAAGATTTGCAAATATAAAATATATTTGTTTAACACATTTTTGTTTACTACATGATTCCATATGTGTTATTTCATAGTTTTGATGTCTTCACTATTATTCTACAATGTAGAAAATAGTAAAAATAAAGAAAAACCCTTGAATAAGTAGGTGTGTCCAAACTTTTGACTAGTACTGTACACATACACCTTTTCTCAAGTCTCACCTGCCTTGAGAAAAGGCTCATCTGCCTCAAGGCTCACCTGCCTCTTTCTCCAGGCACTCCAGACATCTCACGTATATATTTATTCCATACCCTTATAACACAGGGTAAACTCACCTTTCCCTTCCACTGCTGTACCTACAGTATATGTGGCTTCATAACTGTGGTGTCACGCCCTGGTCGAAGTATTTTGTGTTTTTCTTCATGTATTTGGTCAGGCCAGGGTGTGACATGGGTTTTTGTATGTTGTGTGTAGCTTAGTGGGGTTGTAGCTTAGTGGGGTGTTCTAGGAAAGTCTATGGCTGTCTGAAGTGGTTCTCAGTTAGAGGCAGGTGGTTATCATTGTCTCTGATTGGGAACCATATTTAGGCAGCCATATTCTTTGGTTGTATTGTGGGTGATTGTCCTGAGTGTCTTGATGTCCTTGTTAGATGACACATATTTCAGGTTTTGTTTCGGTTATAGTGTTATAGTGTTATAGTGTTATAGTGTTATAGTGTTATAGTGTTATAGTGTTATAGTGTTATAGTGTTATAGTGTTGTCGTGTTGTCGTGTTGTCGTGTTGTCGTGTTTTACGTTTGTTTAAATAAACATGGATCGAAATCGACACGCTGCAGTTTGGTCCGACTCTCCTTCACCATTAGAAAAACGTAACAGAATCACCCACCACAAACGGACCAAGGAGCGTGTCAACAGGCAGGAGCCACAGGAGAGGCAACAGAGGCAGCAGCAGCAGGAGCAGCAGCAGCTGCAGTGGGAGAGGCTGCACTACCTGGAGAAATGGACTTGGAAGGAGATTCTAGACGGGAAAGGACCCTGGGAACAGCCTGGAGATTATTGTCGCCCCAAAGCCGAGCTGGAGGCAGCAAAAGCAGAGAGGCGGCATTTTATGAGGAGCTAGCACGGCAGAGCGGATGGAAGCCCGAGAGTCAGACCCAAAAATTTATTGGGGGGGGGGGCTCACAGGGAGTATGGCTACGCCAGGTAGGAGACTTGAGCCAACTTCCTGTGGTTACCGGGGGGGCTAGAGAGACCGGGCAGGCACCGTGTTATGCAGTGGTGTGCACGGTGTCCCCAGTGCGGGTGCATAGCCCGGTGCGGTATATTCCTACTCCTCGTATCAGTCGGGCTAGAGTGGGCATCAAGCCAGGTAAGGTTGGGCAGGCTCGGTGCTCAAGAGCTCCAGTGCGCCTGCATGGTCCGGTCTATCCAGTACCACCTCCACACCCCAGCCCTCCGGTAACAGCTCCCCGCACCAGGCTTCCTGTGCGTGTCCTCGGCTCAGTACCACCAGCAACACGCATCAGGCCTACAGTGTGCCTCGCCTCTCCTGCGCTGCCGGAGCCTCCCGCCTGTTCAGCGCTATCAGAACCTTTCTCCTGTCCTGCGCTACCGGAGTCTCCCGCCTGTTCAGTGCAGCTAGAGCCTTCTTCCTCTACAGCGCTGCTGGAGTCTCCTGTCTGTTCAGCGCAGCCAGAGCTGTCAGCCTGCATGGAGCAGTCAGAGCTGTCAGCCTACATAGAGCAGCCAGAGCTGCCAGTCTACATGGAGCAGCCAGAGCTGCCAGTCTGCAAGGAGCTGCCAGTCTGCAAGGAGCTGCCAGTCTGCAAGGAGCTGCCAGTCTGCATGAAGCAGCCAGAGCTGCCAGTCTGCAAGGAGCTGCCAGTCTGCAAGGAGCTGCCAGTCTGCAAGGAGCCGCCAGAGCTGTCAGCCCACATGGAGCAACCAGAGCCAACAGTCAGCTTGGAGCAGCCAGAGCCGACAGTCAGCATGGAGCAGCCAGATCTTTTAGTGCCGCCAGTCTGCCCAGCGCCGCCAGTCTGCCCAGCGCCGCCAGTCTGCCCAGCGCCGCCAGGATCTGCCAGTCTGCCAGGATCCGCCAGTCTGCCAGGATCCGCCAGTCAGCCAGGATCCGCCAGAACTGCCAGTCAGCCAGGATCCGCCAGGATCCGCCAGTCGGCCAGGATCCGCCAGTCTGCCAGGATCCGCCAGTCTGCCAGGATCCGCCAGTCTGCCAGGATCCGCCAGTCTGCCAGGATCGCCAGGATCCGCCAGTCAGCCAGGATCCGCCAGAACTGCCAGTCAGCCAAGATCTGCCAGTCAGCCAGGATCTGCCAGTCAGCCAGGCTCTTCCAGATCTGCCAGTCAGCCAGGCTCTTCCAGATCTGCCAGTCAGCCAGGCTCTTCCAGATCTGCCAGTCAGCCAGATTCTTCCAGATCTGCCAGTCAGCCAGAATCCTCCAGATCTGCCAGTCAGCCAGAATCCTCCAGATCTGCCAGTCAGCCAGGCTCTTCCAGATCTGCCAGTCAGCCAGAATCCTCCAGATCTGCCAGTCAATCAGGCTCTTCCAGATCTGCCAGTCAATCAGGCTCTTCCAGATCTGCCAGTCAGCCAGAATCTTCCAGATCTGCCAGTCAGCCAGAATCTGTCAGAACTGTCAGTCAACCAGAATCTGCCAGAACTGTCAGTCAACCAGGCTCTTCCAGATCTGCCAGTCAGCCAGGCTCTTCCAGATCTGCCAGTCAGCCAGACTCTTCCAGATCTGCCAGTCAGCCAGGATCTGGTAGATCCATCAACCTGCCTGAGCTTCCTCTTACTCCTGAGCTTCCTCTTACTCCCGAGCTTCCTCTTACTCCCGAGCTTCCTCTTACTCCCGAGCTTCCTCTTACTCCCGAGCTTCCTCTTACTCCCGAGCTTCCTCTTACTCCCGAGCTTCCTCTCACTCCCGAGCTTCCTCTCACTCCCGAGCTTCCTCTCACTCCCGAGCTTCCTCTCACTACCGAGCTTCCTCTCACTACCGAGCTTCCTCTCAGTCCCGATCTGCTCCTCCTCAGTCCCGATCTGCTCCTCAGTCTAGTGGGGTTCTGGGTGAGGACTACTAGGCCATGGTTGGCGGCGAGGTTGGACTGTCCAGGGACGCAAGGAGAGGGGACTAAGACATTAACTGAGTGGGGTCCACGTCCCGCGCCGGAGCCGCCACCATGGACAGACGCCCACCCGGACCCTCCCTATTGATTTGAGGTGCGTTCGGGAGTCCGCACCTTTGGGGGGGGGGGGGTCTGTCACGCCCTGATCGAAGTATTTTGTGTTTTTCTTCATGTATTTGGTCAGGCCAGGGTGTGACATGGGTTTTTGTATGTGGTGTGTAGCTTAGTGGGGTTGTAGCTTAGTGGGGTGTTCTAGGAAAGTCTATGGCTGTCTGAAGTGGTTCTCAATCAGAGGCAGGTGTTTATCGTTGTCTCTGATTGGGAACCATATTTAGGCAGCCATTCTTTTGTTGTATTGTGGGTGATTGTCCTGAGTGTCTTGATGTTCTTGTTAGATGTTAGTTAACACACGTATAGGCTGTTTCGGGTTTCATTTCGTTTATTGTTTTGTAGTGTTCGTGTTTAGTCGTGTTTTACGTTTGTTTTAAATAAACATGGATCGAAATCGACACGCTGCAGTTTGGTCCGACTCTCCTTCACCATTAGAAAACCGTAACATGTGGGACTTCATCTCCTCTCACTATGTCCTTCAGTTTGGAAATCTGCTGAAACTCCCATGAAAAATTGTTAATTCTGACCCTTAACTTCAAAGCTCCATGTGTTCCTAGACAGAGGAGGTCCAAGCCTAATGTTAACCATCACTCGGTTAAATGTTCACACAGCAAATAGGCAGGCATACTATGTATGCCATATTCACATTGACAGAGCATTGTATGTGTGCTCATTTATTTTTGTCACTGCAGTGTGCTAGTAGGTAAAATATATTTTTTCCCTCTTCAGATGGGCAGTATACATTATGGTGCATCATTCACTATGTTTGGGCGAGCCCCTTGCCTCAATGTAGTCTTAAAACTGAGTGACAATGGTCTTCACATTATGAATTCCTCAATAAAACTCCCCATCAGTCAGAAACTGTGGAAGACTTGAGAAATGTGGACCATGAGGAGATATTGTTATTTCTAAACATGTCTGTCTGCATTCGAAAAAGTATTGGCTAAAATAAAGGCAAGTACTGGAGAAAATCTTTACCTACCTTCAGTTTTCTTTGAGCTCTTGGATAGATTTCTTACATTTCATATCTCATACCCAATATTAAAAAATAATTGGAAACGTGAATGTCATTGTTCTAAGTGCAAAAATATGCTAAAGGTGAACAATAAAATGTGTATTTCAAATTTGGTTTAAATAAAAGCATTAACTCCCCAAAAGGCACAAAGAATAGCTGTATCTACCTCCACAACTACCTCCAACTTCCTTCATACTGTACACAGTGACAAACATGGTATCCACGAGTTCAGGGCATCATTGCCAATTTCCCGAACTTTCCCTTTAACAAAACAAGTCCTTCGCTGTAGTAAAACACAAACTCCTTGAGGGCAAAGGGACCTTCAGAAACAGTGAGTCATTCTGACAACACCTGGGACACCTTGTTCACTTCACATCAAGCCAGTAAATGTAATTCCTTTATGTGATACTGGGAACTGTACTGTGAGGAAATGCAACAGTCATGTAGGTGTTAATCTACAGAAGACAATGTGAAAGATTCTGTATTTCCCTCTGGTGTGCATTTGTGTGTGTACATGCTCACATGCGAGGCCCCCCTGTACCTTGCATTTTTCGGTATCATCCCCAGATCCATCAAAGTGTGAAAAGGCACCAGATGGGACCTAACCACCTTAATTGTATCTGAGTTTTTGAAGTTTTAAATGAAACCCTGAGAGTCACACACATGCTGTTGAGTGATTGTTTAGACGGCCTGCTTAATTTAGCATGGCTGATTAAGTGCATACATCAGGGAAAAGGCAGGAAGGAGTGCAGTGTGAGAGGTGGATGCAGCATTAAACAACGCCTCTGCTCTCTGCTCCCAATGGCACATCAACACACCAGAGTTTCCCCCGACAACATCTCTCAGAATAGATCCCCATTGATGATGATGACTCTGTAGTCCAGCTTTTCTCAGTGAGAGACTCAGAGCCATGTACAAGGAAAGGTGTTATGAGGAAAGATGCATCCTACACCTTGTGTTAAATTTCCATGAAATTCCTCTCTGTCTACATTCAGAGGTCTACAGGGCTGTACATATGAAAGATGAGTAACAAATGATTATATACTGCTTTTGAATGTGAGGTGTATATCTTATGAATGTATTATAAAGTACCAAGATAGCCTTCAAATGAAGTGTTAACGAAAGCTACACCAGGCATCTTGTATCCAATTCACATACAAATAATCCCTAAATTATTCTTAATAATGGCAACACTGATATTATTCACATTCATGCCTCTTCTCAGAAAGTGTTGGTCCCATGTTTCATGACCTGAAATAAAAGATCCCAGAAATGTTCCATATGCACAAAAAAACTTATTTCTCTCAAATTATGTGCACAAATTTGTTTACATCCCTGTTAGCCAAGATCCACCTGACAGGTGTGGTATATCAAGAACTTGGGTAAACAGCATGATCATTACACAGGTGCACCTTCTGCTTGCGACAATAAAATACCATTCTAAAATGTGCAATTTTGACACACAACACAATGCCACAGATGTCTCACATTTTGAGGGAGTGTGCTGACTGCAGGAATGTCCACCAGAGCTGTTGCCAGAGAATTTAATTTAATTTCTCTAACATATTTCTCAAAGTTATTTTAGAGAATTTGGCAGAACATCCAATCAGCCTCACAACCGCAGACCTTGTGTAACCACGCCAGCCCCGGACCTCCAAACCTAGCTTCTTCACCAGCAGGATTGTCTGAGATCAGCCACCCGGACAGCTGATGAAACTGTGGGTTTGCACAACAAAGAATTTCTGCACAAACTGTCAGAAACCATCTTAGTGAAGCACAACTGCGTGCTCGTCGTCCTCACCAGGGTCTTGACCTGACTGTAGTTCGTCATTGTAACCAACTTCAGTTGGCAAATGCTCACCTTCGATGGCCATCAAGGATGTCATCTACGCCTGGACCGGGTGTCGTGTGTGCAAGCGGTTTGTTGATTTAAACGTGTGCCCCATGGTGATGCTGGGGCAATGGTATAGGCAAGCATAAGCTACAGACAACGAAAACAATTGCATTCATCAATGGCAATTTGAATTGTCAGAGATACTGCGACGAAATCCTGAAGCCCATTGTCGTGCCATTCATCTACCGCCATCACCTCATTTTTCAGCATGAATATGCACGGCCCCATGTTGCAAGGATCTGTACACAATTCCTGAAAGTGTCCCAGTTCTT
Source organism: Oncorhynchus gorbuscha (assembly GCF_021184085.1). Lineage (NCBI taxonomy): Eukaryota > Metazoa > Chordata > Actinopteri > Salmoniformes > Salmonidae > Oncorhynchus > Oncorhynchus gorbuscha. The sequence continues at coordinate 79,606,579 of NC_060182.1, forward strand.
CCATGGCCTGCATAATCACCAGACATGTCACCCATTGAGCATGTTTTTGGTATGCTCTGGATTGACGTGTACAACAGCGATTTCCAGTTCCTGTCAATATCCATCAACTTCCCACAGCCATTGAAGAGGAATGGGACAACATTCCACAGGCCACAATTAACAGCCTGATCAACTCTATGTGAAGCATATGTGTTGCGCTGCATGAGGCAAGTGGTTGTCACACCAGACACTGACTGGTTTTCTGATCCACGCCCCTACATTTTTTAAAGGTATCTGTGACCAACAAATGCATATCTGCAGTGGTGGAAAAAGTACCCAATTGTCATACTTGATTAAAAGTAAAGATACCTTAATAAAAAATGACTTAAGTGAAAGTCAACCAGTAAAATACTACTTGAGGAAATGTCAAAAAGTATTTGGTATTGAATATACTGAAGTATCAAAAGTATATGTAATTGATCAAATATACTTATGTGCCAAAAGTAAAAGTATACGTCATTTCAAATTCCTTATATTAAGCAAACCAGACATCATGATTTTCTTGTTTCCTAAATGTACAGCTAGCCATGGGCACACTCCAACACTCAGACATCATTTACAAACAAAGAGGCTGTTGGAATGACCAGGGATGTTCTCTTGATAAGTGTGTGAATTGGACCATTTTCCTGTCCTGCTAAGCATTCAAAATATAACAAGTACTTTTGGGGGTCAGGGAAAAAGTATATTATTATTATATTATTTTCTGTATGAATGTAGTAGAGTAAAACTATAATCTGTCAAAAATATCAATGGTAGAGTAAAGTACAGATTAGGGCTGTCACAACTCATGATGGCATTCAAATTCCATGTGACCATTTAGTCACGGTAATTTGGCTTCTGCAAGCTCTGATGTTGCTGATGGTCATTAGTAGCCTACCAAACGTGCTAACTGCCATGTACTCCGCACACTATTGTCCCTCTAATCACACTGACATCAATGCAAATGTATTGAAAATCTAATCAAACACTTCATGAGCTGATGTTTCGCCATGCAATTGTGTGAGAAAAGAGAGTGATGGCCTCTAATAAATATAGGAGGTTCCCATCAGCATTCTATAGGCTATGCCTACTATATTTTTTTCTCAACCTTCCTAATATTAAGCACATCGCTTCTCTTTAAAACAGGAATATAGCCTACCTGGCTTGCATGAAAATTAACCACAGGAAAAATGTCCTCCATTCACTATTTACGTGTATAGATTACATGTATTTTTTTCCTCTGGCCCTGCTTCGAGACAGGTGTATGATAATTGTCCATTCTAAATCAAAACAAATTTCACACATATATTATTCGGTATATGTAAAGACAAAGTTAAATCAAGAATAGTGTGATGGGTGGCAATATTAGCCTACTACTTGTGAATTATGTATTATCACTTGTGAATGATGCCCAGCTTAAGGCAAACAGCGCATTCTGAAGTCGGCGCATTCTAAATTCTAAAGTGGCCCAAATTTTTTTTAAATGAAGCGCATTAATCTGCATTACAATGGGTGTAGAGCCTAACTTGCATATTTCAAGTTTGGGGAAGATCATTTTCACCATAAAAAATGCACCTTTAAAATAAAGGCTTCACATGCATAATCACATTTGCGTTTGACTGCTGATGGATAATTCACACTTATAGTCTACTGCCGTGTGCACATTGCTGCGCTTACAATGCGATAGCCTAATAGTTTATCAACATTTAAAGCTAAACGTTCTCATCTGTTGCGTCATTGCTTAAAACATGTTTTTTGATGCAAGTGGTTGTATTAATTTGGGATCTATCGCATCCCACAACTGTCCTGAACTAGGTTTGAAATATTTATTTCTCACACAGAATAGGTCAACAGTTGTACTGTGGGGGATCGTAGATTGACATAGGCTAGTGCTTTTGCTGTTCGTTAAGCCTAATTATCTTGTTGGCTGATGAAAAGTAAATGTGGACAGTTCTTCCAATATCATCAATATGCGCATCAGAATTGTATAAGGACGTGCGCAATTGCGTCCGCAATGTGTCTGTCTACACTTGTAGCCTGTGAGAAAGATCCGATCATGTGAGTGAGAGGTGCTCTGGCATGCAGTGGGGAGTTATAAGGAAATTATAATTATATTCAGCCCAAGAGCACAACGGCCACTGACCGCAAAAGGCATGGATTTCTTTATGGCCACACAAAGGGGATACAGCCAGGAAATTTGAGGCATTATCAAGTGCTTGTCAAATTGTGAATAAGAGACTGATGAAGTGTGTAAAGCCTGTGCAAAAAAAAAGCAGAGCTCATGCCTTTCGTGCCATTTTTTCCAAATCATTATTAGAGTCGCATCATGCAGCCTTAGAATGTATTAAAAATCAAACATATAGCCCAAAATGTGTATCTCAACTAAAGATACATAAATACCTGTTTCTTTGTTAACCGCTTAACACAGAATAGTGTTAAGTGCACACTCCCTTAAATTGCTTGAACAAAATATCCTTTCTATTTTTTTCAGCTATGTTCAAATGTATTCTTCATACTATAAAATAATACAAAATTATGCCATGGAATTCTAAGCAAACCTTTTCTGCTAAATTAACGACCTAACATAAGAACAAGTATGCTATTCTGTTCTTCTGAAATAAGTTAGACTACATTTTCTTCCTATCATGTTTCTTTAGACCTGTCTAAAATAAATTATGGATTTATTGTGATGATGTATTATATGGATTTATTTGACTTTTTAAAATATAGATGTTCCAAAGGTCTGCGTCAGTGGCTTGTAGGCTATGCGTGTTAGCCATGAGATGCAACATGTGTTTATGTAATTGACTGTAATTTACCATAAAACCGGCAGTTATTTCCTTGACAATCACCGGCTGACAAAATGTAATGACCGTCAGAGCTCTAGTACAGACTTTTTTTTTTACCTTTATTTAACCAGGCAAGTCAGTTAAGAACATATTCTTATTTTCAATGACGGCCTGGGAACAGTGGGTTAACTGCCTGTTCAGGGGCAGAACGACAGATTTGTACCTTGTCAGCTCAGGGGTTTGAACTCGCAACCTTCCGGTTACTAGTCCAACGCTCTAACCACTAGGCTACGATACCTCAAACAACTATCTAAGTAGTACATTAAAGTATTTTTACTTAAGTACTTTACACCACTGCATATCTGTATTCCCAGTTATGTGAAATCCATAATTATTTAATTTCAATTGACTGAACTCCAATTCAGTAAACTCTTCAGTAAAATTGTTGCATGTTGCGTTTATATTTTGTTCAGTGTACTGTATATGATATCTGCTACCAAAATAACACTCTTAAAAAAAGCTGTCCCCATAGGAGAACCCTTTGAAGAACCATTTTTCGTTCCAAGTACAACCCTTTTGGTTTCAGGTGGAGCCCTTTTGGGTTCCATGTAAAACCGGAAAACAAAAATGTTTTTTTGAATGGTTCTCCTATGTGGACAGTCGAAGAACCCTTTTGGAGCCCTTTTTTCTATGAGCGTACACAGATATACACTTGTATGACCTACACTAATGCAAGTGATGCACAGCATCAATGACAATAACTAATCGTTGCTGAATATGGATTATGATGCACCAATCAAACCTGTGGCAGCCTCCTCTGATTATGAGATGTGTTTGGGGATAGTGCTGACAACTATAGAAATCAACTCGCTCTGGATAAGAGCGTCTGCTAAATGACTTAAATGTAATGTAATGTAATGTAACTCAATGTTATTCTCTCTGACGAATGGCATGTGTCATTGAGCAAGGTGAACCGAAAAGAATTTGAAAAGAATTATGCATTGTGTAAATTCATACTTGTGTGCAGCGCACTATATATCTATTTGTTGGCTTGGCTTTGTTGTTTATGGGATATAGAGAATCGCTGGCTGCATAGCCACAAGTAATAACACCACCATCCCACTGTATTATGATGATTAATGAGCTTCTTTTAAAAGCTCTATTGCAGGTAATTTTGTCTGCGCTCGGATGTGCTTTGGTTTGTTTTGTGGAAGGCAGCTGTCCAGTCTGTGCATTGGGCTTGAATTTGTTTGGAGGCTGCTAACCAGGCATAGCAGGAGTAAAATAAAAATCTGAAAGTAGATCCCCCTACATACTGGTCTTGACGAGAAAAAAAGGGAGGTGGGGAGGTTCTCTTCTGCACTGTTCAACCATCCAGTAAATGTGGAGGAGGAGTTAAGGTGGAGTGTTGCCTTGCTAATGTCCAAAAGTGGAAGTTGCGTTGTGTCACAGGCTCTCTTCCCATTTCCCCTGAAAACCGTGACATCCGGTTGTTGGAGACTCAGTATCCAAGATTAAACACATTCTGGTGCCTGGTGATGGAAAGATACAAACCAGTAGTCCTATGAAGTCATAGTTTAAGTTTGTGTGTTATTGAAGTTCAGGCACACCCTCTTCTTAAAGTGTTCTTGTAGCGTGCAGTGCAGCCAATCTCAAACACCTTCTCTCTCTGTGAAATGGAAAACAGATAATGCATTGTTCCTCTTCTGCCTACATTAACATTTTATTCTTTTCCAGAAACGAAAGGGGGATTTATTGTGGATTCTTTCACTTTTTTTAGTCACATCTCTTCATTTTCCTCCAAACGAGAAAAATAATATTCATGCAAGAGCTGGAACATAACAACAAAGGTAAATTGAAATGTCATTTTTTATTCATGTGAAGCCACTGTATGAGGATATTGCAGCACAAATGAAGGCTGACAGTACCAGCCATCGCTGGCATCCATGCAAGGTCTTGTGAGGCTTTTTTGTTCGATGAATATATACACTGAGTATATAAAACATTAAGAACACCTGCTCTCCATGACAGACTGACCATGTGAATCCAGGTGAAAGAAGATCCCTTCTTGATGACACCTGTGAAATCCACTTCAATTAGTGTAGATGAAGGGGAGGAGACAGGTAAAAGAAGGGTTTTTAAGCCTTGAGACAATTGAGACGTACCTAGATTGTGTGTATGTGTGCAATTCAGAGGGTGAATGGGAAAGACAAAAGATTGAAGTACCTTTGAATGGGGTATGGTAGTAGGTGCCAGGCAGACTGGTTTGAGTGTGTCAATAACTGTTCTGAGGACAAAAGGGGGTGCAACTCAATATTAGGAAGGTGTTCCTAATGTTTTGTACACTCAGAGTGCACACACAAATATACAGTGCCTTGCGAAAGGATTCGGCCCCCTTGAACTTTGCGACCTTTTGCCACATTTCAGGCTTCAAACATAAAGATATGAGCGAAGTCCGAGACCAGTATGATGACACACCAAATGTGTTTGATGGATTGCGGAAAAAGAACATGAATAGGCTTTTGTAGGCTACAGTCCAAACTATGTCTTCCAATGGTGTGACTGCTGTCGGCATCCAAAGATTATCCAACTTGAATAAATGCTTGGAGGTAAGGAGACATCAGTGGTGTAGTCTGCGGCAATACGGATACCATATATTTTTGTGATTTACACTGCTGCTTTCTCACTTAGCTATTTGCGCCTTATGGATTGTGGTTGTTGTAGATGGCTGTTCACAAATCTAAATGTGTATTTGAACCAAATAACAGTCGAATTCAAGAAGTTTATGCAGCCTGTCAATCACTGTTTTTTTAAACTAGTGGACAGCCAGTGTAACGGTATTCCTGTGGTGAAGTAGAGGCGGACCAAAACGCAGCGTGGTTATATTGATTAATGTTTAATAAAAAAAGATAAACACGAACACTACAAAACAATAAATGTGGAAAACCAAAAACAGCCCTATCTGGTGCAAAACACAGAGACAGGAACAATCACCCACAAACACACAGTGAAACCCAGGCTACCTAAGTATGATTCTCAATCAGAGACAACTAATGACACCTGCCTCTGATTGAGAACCATACTGGGCCGAAACATAGAAATACCCCAAAACATAGAAAAACAAACAGACTGCCCACCCAACTCACGCCCTGACCATACTAAAATTAATACAAAACAAAGGAAATAAAGGTCAGAACGTGACAGCCAGTGAAAAACGAGCTCTACATAGTGCGGATCCCTGCCTATGGAATAAAAGTGGGGCTTTTATTACTCAATCTAATTCATGCTGATAAAACATTTATTCATCCATAGGCCTAATGGACACATGCTCAAACTCACACACTTTCGATTGACTTAAATGGGCAATCTGTAAACATATAATTTAATCATGTTTTTATATGTAGTAGAAAGCAATGGGTTAGAAGAAACATAACCAACCAATAAAGTAACATTTAATGTCCATATATGGCCAGCTATGTAAACTTTAACATGGATTTATCCTGAAATAGATGTCGTTCAATTGGTAACACACATTTTTGTCTTCTTCTAATGCCTCTTAAGGGGAGAGTAATCTATAAGTAACAATGTAATCAGATTACATTACTGAGTTCGGGTAATTCAAAAGTTAATTTACTGATTTTAGTTTTGGATAGGTAACTAGTAACTGTAACGGATTACATTTAGAAGGTAACCTAACCAACCCTGGATATACACAGCAGCTGCCCAGCCCTGAGTAAGAATTCTCAGTAAACACACCGGGCTCCATATGCTGCGGTGACAAGCGATAATTCCACACCTCTGGAGGATGTGAGGGTTTATCCTGGCATAATAGCTTTGAGGCAGTCAAAAAATAAATAAAGAGCAAGCTCCTGCCGTCAAACTTTTAAAGGTCAGCAGTCAGAAGTGTATAGATCAGTGCATGGGCAAACATTGTTGTTTAATTAATGGGGCTTATCTCTATTGGTTTTGCTCTGTGAGTCTGAGTCCAGCCCCCACTGATGCGGCCACTGCCATTATAAACAGTTTTTATACGATGGCTTTAATTGGTGAATATCGAGTGCATGACTGGACTTGAATCGAAGAAGGCAAGGGGTGGTAAGAGGGGAACCTCCCAACCCTGCACAGGGAAATGCCAACAAACATATAATCCTTAAAAAGGCTCCCCTGAATTTACAGTACAGCATGGGCTACAGTAATTTGATTACTCTTGAAAGTTCCACTGTTATTGCTCTGTGATAGATCAGAATCAATTCCACATAAAACCTGCCTCTATCAACAATGACAAATCAACTTGTCATTATTTCAAATAGTATGACATTTTTAAGTATCTTTTGTGCTGCAAAACTGACAGAGATAAAAATGAATATCAGTGAGTTGCAGACTGTTTGTCAGTCAGACCAGCCTGCCACTTGGCACTTCCTGGACCCCTCCCTCTGTGACCCGCCTGCCTGCTGTTTCTTTCTCTTCACCTGGTGCGACTGATGCCTAAATGCTTTTGAGTTTAGCCAGACACGCTCACAGAATCTCTGTTTATACCTGTTGGTAACATGCGTCCTTCGCGCTGATCTTGTCCTGATCGTGTGCGTTTACACTTACAGGATCTGATCAAAATGAGTCTGGGTAAACTCTGAATCATCAACAACTGAAAATGTGTACAAATTCCAGAATGTGGACATAACCCGGACACAGGAAACATGTTCCCACCATGTATAAACAGGATTAGAGACATAATCTCCTCTGCCTTTAAGTTGATGTCCGCCCTTCTGCCTGTAGGCAATCCAGGGTAGCTTCCTACATGGGTAATTGGCAGGGGGTTGGCTGAAGTGCTGAGGTCTCCTGGAGCTGATGTCCTGACCAGGCATGAGCTGTCAGGCAGACCATGCTGGTGGATCACAGTGTGGCACAGTCACCTCAGACATTTTCTAAACATCACAGCTCACTAAAATGACTGCAAATGAAGGTTAAAACTCTCTGTTTTTGTTTGACCACAAACAAATTATACCATTCTCCCCAAAAAAATTGATTACATGTTTGCGAATTATTCTATTTGGATATGACCTCTCCAAAACTTCTCCATCCATGTTACTGTGTTTTTTTACATTGATTTGTCTACTCAGGTCTGTCAGAAGTAGTAGTCAGTTAATCAGGATGCATGTCCGTCTCTGGACTCAGACAACACATTACAAAGAGGTGAAATACTTTACCCTCTTCATAACGACAGAAATTCTACCACATCAGAATGGATGAATGAATTAATTATCAATATGTTTTATAATTTCATCTCTTTTATTAGTCTGCCAGTTTGCTGAGAAATATTTGGTATTTGGTGGATTATCTGTGTTTAGCATTCTAAGCTTTGAACTTCATGCCAAGGCTGAGATGGAATGCCTAGTAGTTGTCAAATCAGATCAAATCACATTTTATTAGTCACATGCACCGAATACAACTTACAGTGAAATGCTTACTTACCAACAATCCAGTTAAAAGAAAATACAGATAAAAGTAACAAGTAATTAAATAGCAGCAGTGAAGTAAAAATAGTGAGACTATATACAGTTGAAGTCTGAAGTTTACATACACTTAGGTTGGAGTCAATAAAACTCATTTTTCAACCACCACACATTTCTTGTTAACAAACTATAGTTTTGGTAAGTCGGTTAGGACACCTACTTTATAAGTAATTTTTCCAACAATTGTTTACAGACAGATTATTTCACTTACAATTCACTGTATCACAATTCCAGTGGGTCAGAAGTTTACATACGCTAATTTGACTGTGCCTTTAAACAGCTTGGAAAATTCCAGAAAATTATATCATGACTTCAAAAGCTTCTGATAGGCTAATTGACATCATTTGTGTCAATTGGAGGTGTATCTGTGGATGTATTTCAAGGCCTACCTTCAAACTCAGTGCCTCTTTGATTGAGATCATGGGAAAATCAAAAGAAATCAGCCAAGACCTCAGAAAGAAAATTGAAGGCCTCCACAAGTCTGGTTCATCCTTGGGAGCAATTTCCAAACGCCTGAATGTACCACGTTCATCTGTACAAACAATAGTACACAAGTATAAACACCATGGGACCACGCATCCGTCATACTGCTCAGGAAGAAGACGCATTCTGTCTCCTGGAGATGAAAGTTCTTTGCTGCGAAAAGTGCAAATCAATCCCAGAACAACAGCAAAGGACCTTGTGAAGATGCTGAAGGAAACAGGTGCAAAAGTATAAATATCCACAGTCCTATATTGACATAACCTGAAAGGCAGCTCAGCAAGGAAGAAGCCACAACTCCAAAACCGCCATAAAAAAAGCCAGACTATGGTTTGCAACTGCACATGTGGACAAAAATCATACTTTTTTGGAGAAATGTCCTCTGGTCTGATGAAACAAAAATAGAACTGTTTGGCCATAATGACCATCGTTACATTTGGATGAAAAAGGGGAGGCTTGCAAGCCAAAGAACACCATCCCAACCATGAAGCACACGGGTGGCAGCACCATGTTGTGGAGGTGCTTTGCTGCAGGAGGGGCTGGTGCACTTCACAAACTAGATTGCATCATGAGGGAGGAAAAGTATGCGGATATATTGAAACAACATCTCAAGACATCAGGAAGTCAGGAAGTGAATGCTTGGTCACAAATGGATCTTTCAAATGGACAATGATCCCAAGCATACTTCCAAAGTTGTGGAAAATGGCTTAAGGACAACAAAGTGACCTCAATTCTACAGAAAATGTGTGGGCCGAACTGAAAAAGCATGTGCAAGCAAGGAGGCCTCCAAACCTGACTCAGTTACACCAGCTCTGTCAGGAGGAATGGGCCAAAATTCACCCATCTTAATGTGGGAAGCTTGTGGTAAGCTACCCGAAACGTTTGATCCAAGGTAAACAATTTAAAGGCAATTCTACCAAATATTAGTTGAGTGTATGTAAACTTCTGACCCACTGGGAATGTGATGAAAGAAATAAAAGCTGAAATAATTAATTCTCTCCACTATTATTCTGACATTTCACATTCTTAAAATAACATGGTGATCTTAACTGTGTCACGCCCTGGCCATAGAGAGGCTTTTATTCTCTATTTTGATTTGGTCAGGGTGTGAAATAGAAAGAAATAGAAAACATAGAAACTAGAATGCCCACCCTAGTCACACCCTGGCCTAACCAAAATAGGAATAAAAGCCTCTCTATGGGCAGGGCGTGACACTTGCTGTCGAATGCCGAGCAGTTGCCATACAAGGCAGTGATGCAACCAGTCAGGATCCTCTCGATGGTGCAGCTGTAGAACCTTTTGAGGATCTGAGGACCCATGCCAAATCTTTTCAGTCTCCTGTGGGGGAATAGGTTTTGTTGTGCCCTCTTCACAACTGTATTGGTGTGCTTGGACCATGTTCATTTGTTGGTGATGTGGACACCAAGGACCTTGAAGCTCTCAACCTGCTCCACCGCAGCCCTGTCGATGAGAATGGGGGCATGCTCGGTCGTCTTTTTCCTGTTGTCCACAATCATCTCCTTTATGACGTTGAGGGAGAGATTGTCCTGTGTGTGCATGTGCGTGCGCGCGCGCGCGTGTGTGTGTGTGTGTGTGTGTGTGTGTGTGTGTGTGTGTGTGTGTGTGTGTGTGTGTGTGTGTGTGTGTGTGTGTGTGTGTGTGTGTGTGTGTGTGTGTGTGTGTGTGTGTGTGTGTGTGTGTGTGTGTGTGTGTGTGTGTGTGTGTGTGTGTGTGTGTGTGTGTACCTTTTATTTTACCCACATTTCGTGGAGTGTTATTTTTTTCACTTGCAACCGGTAATCAGAGTTTCCCCACCGATTTGTTTTACCACTTCATCATTGGGTGTGGTTTTTTGCGTGCATCCCTTTGTAAGTGTCTCTGTCATACATAATGCCAACACCAGGTACATTCTCTCACACACACACACAAACACACACACACACTCTCTTAAATAGCCATTACTAGCGGGCCTCCACCCAGTACTGTGCACTGAACTTTGTCAATAGCCGGGCTAGCACCCGGTTACTCAACCCTGTACCTTAGAGGCTGCTGCCCTATATACGTAGACATGGAATCAATGGTCACTTTAATAAAGGAACACTGGTCACTTTAATAATGTTTACATACTGTTTTATTCATTTCATATGTATATACTGTATTCTAGTCAATGCCAACCTATTCAACTTTTAGTGCAAATATAGTATTCGATCCTACAGATAAAGTAAATATTCTATCCACATACTGTTCATAATGTCTATAATTTCTATACATCCCATCACATATATATACCCTACCCATCAAAAGTTTGGGGTGAAATAGAAATGTCCTTGTTTTGGAAAGAAACATTTTTTTTAGAAGGCCGGGATCCTGGCCTTCTAGGCAGAGTTACAAAGAAAAAGCCATATCTCAGACTGGCCAATAAAAATAAAAGATTAAGATGGGCAAAAGAACACAGACACTGGACAGAGGAAGTCTGCCTAGAAGGCCAGCATCCCGGAGTCGCCTCTTCGCTGCTTATGTTGAGACTGGTGTTTTGTGGATACTATTTAATGAAGCTGCCAGTTGAGGACCTGTGAGGTGTCTGTTTCTCAAACTAGGCACTCTAATGTACTTGTCCTCTTGCTCAGATGCGCACCGGGGCCTCCCACTCCACTTTATACTCTGGTTAGAGCCAGGTTGCACTGTTCTGTGAAGGGAGTAGTACACAGCATTGTATGAGATCTTCAGTTTCTTGGCAATTTCTCGCATGGAATAGCCATAATTTCTCAGAACAAGAATAGAAGGATGAGTTTCAGAAGAAAGTTCTTTGTTTCTAGCCATTTTGAGCCAGTAATTGAACCCACAAATGCTGATGCTCCAGATACTCAATTAGTCTAAAGTAGGCCAGTTTTATTGCCTATATAATCATGACCACAGTTTTCGGCTGTGCTAACATAATTACAAAAGGGCTTTCTAATGATCAATTAGCCTTTTAAAATGATTAACTTGGATTAGCTAACACAACATGCCATTGGAACACAGGGGTGATGGTTGCTGATAATGGGCCTCTGTAAGCCTATGTAGATATTCCACAACAAATCTTCCATTTCCAGGTACAACAGTCATTTGCAACATTAACAATGTCTACACTGTATTGCTGATCAATTTGGTGTTATTTTAATGGACTTTTTTTTTTTGCTTTTCTTTCAAAAACAAGGAAATTTCTAAGTGACCCCAACATTTGAACGATAGTGTATTTTTATACTCCGGAGTCTGACATTGCTCATCCTAATATTTATATATTTCTTAATTCCATTCTTTTAGTTTGACATTTGTGTGTATTGTTGTGAATTGTTAGATATTACTGCACTGCTGGAGCTAGGAACACAATCATTTAGCTACACCCGCAATAACATCTGCTCAATATGTGTATGTGACCAATAAATGTTATTTTATTTGCAAGCATTTGACATTTGACATTTGCACACTGTTGGACTCAACCCTTTGTGAGGTCAGATGCAGAATAAAATGCCCTGAGGAACAACCAACCGTCAGAAGATGTCAAGTCATGTCTGCCTTTTTTCAGTGACTCGTTCGGTGGACTTGGGAAATCAGACATACATGATTTGATGATAAAGTGCCTTGCGAAAGTATTCGGCCCCCTTGAACTTTGCGACCTTTTGCCACATTTCAGGCTTCAAACATAAAGATATAAAACTGTATTTTTTTGTGAAGAATCAATCATTTTCGCTCAGGTGGAACCACCTTAGACTTGCACCTTTTTTCAATGCTGATTTGAATGTCATTGAGAAAACAGTGTCAATAAAAAAAATCCGCAAGCATCCTTTCTGAATTTAAAAGTAATCCTCTAGTTTTTCAAATGCATCTGTAATCTGATTACAATATTTTTACTGGTAACATAATGGATTATAGTTAGTGTTTCTTTAAATCCTTTACATGTATCCGTTACTCCACAACCCTGTGTATAACTTAATTAAAAGATGAGGCAAAGCAGAGCACTGAGAGCAAAAAAATAAACGCCTGTTGTCAGCAATTATATATATTTCACTGTTTCTGAACCATCAGTAGCAAAGTGCTAGCCGGCCTGGCAACAAATTAGTTCATCAGCGAGCAAAGCATCAAGCAGCGAGCTAGCTCACCAATGATAATTTGGTATTTTGCTTTAATTATGTAATAGTAGTTATTTTCCAACTAGCGAGCAGTTCTAATGAGTTTTTCTTGATTTATTCATTATGAAGGTAAATGCTGTAATAGGTGGAGAGGCATGAGTGAATGGAGGATGTTTTGTATTGGAGGGAATCATTTGGCTTCACCTGCTGTTTCTCTACAAAAACGGTCAGCCCTTGGCTAGGCAGGGTGCTGTTCACTATACAGATGAAACCATTATGGCTTTTGTGGGCAATAATACATAGGTAGTCACAGCTAGTGGCAATTTTAGCATGTACATTTAAGTGGAATGAATGCCAGAAAAGCCACTACACAACACTAAACAATGCATTAACCTGTTGCGATGAGCAATCCCGTATCCGGGATCCTATTTATAGCCTCAAGCTCATTAGCATAACGCAATGTTAACTATTCATGAAAATCGCAAATGAAATGAAATAAATATATTTGCTCTCAAGCTTAGCCTTTTGTTAACAACACTGTCATCTCAGATTTTCAAAATATGCTTTTGAACCATAGCTAAACAAGCATTTGTGTAAGAGTATTGATAGCCTAGCATAGCATTAAGCCTAGCATTCAGCATGCAACATTTTCACAAAAACAAGAAAAGCATTCAAATAAAATAATTCCCCTTTGAAGAACTTCAGATGTTTTCAATGAGGAGACTCTCAGTTAGATAGCAAATGTTCAGTTTTTCCAAAAATATTATTTGTGTAGGACAAATCGCTCCGTTTTGTTCATCACGTTTGGGTAAGAAAAAAACAGAAAATTATGTCATTACAATGCAAACCTTTTTTCAAATTAACTCCATAATATCGACAGAAACATGGCAAACGTTGTTTAGAATCAATCCTCAAGGTGTTTTTCACATATCTATCGATGATAAATTATTCGTGGCAGTTTGGTTTCTCTTCTGAAGAAAGTGGAACGCGCATGGACCTGGAGATTACGCAATAATTTTGACGGAGGACACAGGGTGGACACCTGGTAAATGTAGGCTCTTATGGTCAATCTTCCAATGATATGCCTACAAATACGTCACAATGCTGCAGACACCTTGGGGAAATGACAGAAAGTGCAGGCTCATTCCTGACGCATTCACAGCCATATAAGGAGACATTGGAACACAGGGCATTCAAAATCTGGACCATTTCCTGTATGAAATGTCATCTTGGAAATGTCATCAGTAAGAAAAGTAGATGAAATGAAGAGGGGTAAATAGACCAAATTATTAGGGTGGCACATGGGCTACTAACATCTTAATTCACAACATACACTTAGTATTACTTTCTTAGCTACAGTATACATATCTCCCTGGCATGTTACTTAATTTATGAAGCATCATACAATACAGTTTTGGACTCACATTGTTTATGCTGTTTCTCACTTGAACAAGAAGGTGGCTTGGCGGTCCCCTGAGTGGACAGTTGTCTTGGGCGTGATACAAATCATGCTTTATGGCAGCATGGCCAATGTTGAATATTTATCAGATTTGGGACCACACAGCCACTGTCACTGATTCCTTCCAAAACACTCATTGAATTTGCGATTTCCAACTTGTTGTGTAATGTTTATGTCCAATTGCCAATGAGCACCGATTAGTTTTATCTATAATTTCTCTACATTATTTCTCTTCATATGACAAGGATTAAAACCAGTTATGCATTAGGGGGCGCTATTAAAATTTTGGGATGAAAAACGTTCCCGTTTTAAACAAGATATTTTGTCACGAAAAGATGCATATAATTGACAGCTTTGAATATGCATATAATTGACAGCTTTGGAAAGAAAACACTCTGACGTTTCCAAATCTGCAAAGATATTATCTGTGAGTGCCACGGAACTGATGCTACAGGTGAAACCAAGATTAAATTTCAAACAGGAAATGCCCCAGATTTTGGAGGCGCTTTGTTCCAATGTCTCCTTATATGGCTGTGATTGTGCAAGGAATGGGCCTACACTTTCTGTCGTTTCCCCAAGGTGTCTGCAACATTGTGACGTATTTGTAGGCATATCATTGGAAGATTGACCATAAGAGACAACATTTACCAGGTGTCCGCTCGGTGTCCTCCGTCGAAACTATTGCGTAATCTCAAGGCGCGTGCATGTTTCCATTTTGAAGAGAGGAGAAAGTAAACTGCCACGAGTGACTTATCATTGAATAGATATGTGAAAAACACCTTGAGGATTGATTCTAAACAACGTTTGCCATGTTTCTGTCGATATTATGGACTTAATTTGGAAAAAAGTTTGCGTTTTAATGACTGAATTTTCGTGTTTTTTACTCAGCCAAACGTGATGAACAAAACGTAGTGATTTCTCCTACACAAATAATCTTTTGCTATCTAACTGAGAGTCTCCTCATTGAAAACATCCGAAGTTCTTCAAAAGGTAAATTATTTTATTTTAATGCTTTTCTTGTTTTTGTGAAAATGTTGCCTGCTGAATGCTAGGCTTAATGCTATGCTAGCTATCAATACTCTTACACAAATGCTTGTTTTGCTATGGTTGAAAAGCATATTTTGAAAATCTGAGATGACAGTGTTGTTAACAAAAGGCTAAGCTTGAGAGCCAATATATTTATTTCATTTCATTTGCGATTTTCATGAATAGTTAACGTTGCGTTATGCTAATGAGCTTGAGGCTATACTAAAGATCCCAGATACGGGATTGCTCGTCGCAACAGGTTAAAAACGATTTGCCAGTAAATTGTTGACTTGATTCATGATGTTGACTGCTAGCTAAGATTTTGAAAGTATGATGCTGACATGATCAGCCAATCAAAGCTACTGTCACGACTTCTGCCGAAGTCGTTGCCTCTCCTTGTTCGGGCAGTGCTCGGCGTTCGACGTCACCGATCTTCTAGCCATCATTGATCCTTTTTTCATTTTCCATTGGTTTTGTCTTGTCTTCCCACACACCTGTTTTCAATCCCATTCATTACCTGTTGTGTATTTAACCCTCTGTTTCCCCTCATGTCTTTGTCAGAGATTGATTTGTTGTCAGTGTAGTGTGATTGTTTGTATAGGTGCGTGTCGGGTCTTCGTACCCATGTTTTGTTTGTACATTTATTGTTATGGAGCATACTATTAAAAAACTCCATATTTAAACTCCATTTGACTCTCCTGCGCCTGACTTCCCTGCCACCTATTACACCTATGCGTGACAGCTACTGTACATATAAAGTGAACTGACATAATTTTATCTGTGGCCAATGACCTTGAACCTTCTTGGATGGGCATTTCTATTGCAGCAAAAATGGGCAAAAATGGGGCAAAAATGTTCAAAGTCTCAGCTTACACTTGGCAGTGATGTGAAGGCCCCATGAGTGACAGAACACTGAGCCAATCACAGTGCAATGCTCCATATTTTCTGCTGGCTTGCCCCACCTCCACAAAAGCACTGAGCTAGGCTGAAACACCTGCATTTTGGAGCTGCCTTACTCAATGAAAAAGAAAAACCGCCAACCCCAAAATATATATATTTAGATATATTATTATTATAATTATTATAATAAAAATGTAAGGCTTTGGGGCTCTGCTGTGAATAATGGGTCGCCACTGGTCTCAGCCAAAAACAAATATACTTTTAAATATTAAATGCTCTATTCTTTCGGATTCACGTGTGCTGTCAACTGGATGAGCCTGATGAGTTATTTGTATCAAAGGTCATCGCATGGATGATACATGGGTCAGTTACATTTAGAACCATGTGGTGGTGGCAGCATCATGCTGTGCGGATGTTTTTCTGGTCAGAATTGAAGGAATGATAGATGGCGCTAAATACAGGGAAATTCTTGAGGGAAACCTGTTTCAGTCTTCCAGAGATTTGAGACTGGGACAGAGGTTCACCTTCCAGCAGGACAATGACCCTAAACACACTGCTAAAGCAACACTCAAGTGGTTTAATTAAGGGGAAACATTTCAATGTCTTGGAATGGCCTAGTCAAAACCCAGAACTCAATCTAATTGAGAGTCTGCGGTATGACTTAAAGATTGCTGTACACCAGTGGAACCCATCCAATAAGAAGGAGCTGGAGCAGTTTTGCCTTGAAGAATGGGTAAAGATCCCAGTGGCTAGATGTGCCAGGCTAAAAGAGACATATCCCAAGAGACGTGCAGCTGTAATTGCTGCAAAAAGGTGGCTCTACAAAGTATTGACTTCTGTTCTATTTCTTTTTGTCTTATTTCACAATGAAAAATATCTTGCATCTTCAAAGTGGTAGGCATGTTGTGTAAATCAAATTACACAAACCCCCCAAAAATGTATTTTAATTCCAGGTTGTAAGGCAACAAATAGGAAAAATGCCAAGGGGGTAAATACTTTCGCAAGCCACTGTACACATGGAAGTTGAACTAAGACATTATAGCTTCCTCTCAAATTCCTCTGGTGATTATTCTTCCCCTGCAGGTAGGTAGATGCATCTGTATTCCACATACCCCTCCTTTCCAGGCGTAAGTAATCACAGTAATAACAGTGGTCGTAGAATTACGTGTTTGTTCTCAAAGGGAAGAAATAAAACATTCACTGTTCACTTCACGCATCACAGCATCCTCTCTCTCACAGAGGAACCTAGAGTAGGTTCTTTAATCTGAAGAGTACGTGTGTGTGCGCGTGCATGGGCATGTGTGGTCAAACAGCCTCATCCAGAGCAGCCGTCCAATCTAGAAAAGCATGTAACTCATCTCCCAACCCTGGGAACATTACCCGAGTGTATTCTACCTGTTCACAAGGGAGAGGAATACCAAATATGTGAAACATGTACCTTGACTCTCTGGGGGAGGATCTGACAACCACACGTCATTAGCATATAGCGACAAATGTCAAATAGGCTATCTTTTAGTTAAGCCCTCACACTGACAGACAGATAGACAGGCCGTCAAGACACACACACAACCAGTCATGACACACACACATGCCAGGGACTGACTGATATTACAGGGATTCCGTGCCAATCCAGAGTTATTACCTTTGGTATGCCCTAAAGGCAGCGTTTGACCCCACAGTAAATTAAATGTTATTTTAACTCCTCAGAGAAAGTTCACCCCCACAAATAAATAATAAATTCCATTTACAAAACAATGGCTAACTGTGAACTTTAACACCTTTTCACTTTTATCTCCCTCACCAACTCAAACATCAGCTATCCGAGCAGCTAACCGATCGCTGCAGCTGTACATAGTCTATAGGAAAATAGCCCACCCATTTTCACCTACCTCATTCCCATACTGTTTTTATACTGTTTTTATTTATTTATTTTTCTGCTCTTTTGCACACCAATATCTCTACCTGTACATGACCATCTGATCACTTATCACTCCAGTGTTAATCTGCAAAATTGTATTATTCGCCTACCTCCTCATGCCTTTTGCACACATTGTATATAGACTGCCCATTTTTTTTCTACTGTGTTATTGACTTGTTAATTGTTTATTCCATGTGTAACTCTGTGTTGTCTGTTCACACTGCTATGCTTTTATCTTGGCCAGGTCGCAGTTGCAAATGAGAACTTGTTCTCAACTAGCCTACATGGTTAAATAAAGGTGAAATAAAAAATAAAAAAATAAAAACTGTTTTGATAATGCAGAGAGTTGTTGATTCTGCGCTTCACAAGTCCTCATTGTCAGCCCTAGCTATGTAAAACCAAGTTCCCTAGTATAACATTTATTTAATTTTTTCTTTTATTTAACCTTTATTTAACCAGGTAGATCAGTTGAGAACAAGTTCTCATTTACAAATGCGACCTGGCCAAGGTAAAGCAAAGCAGTGCGACAAAAACAACAACACAGAGTTACACATGGGATAAACAAAAGTACAGTCAATAACGCGATAGAAAAATATATGTACAATGTGTGCAAATGTAGTAAGATTAGGGAGGTAAGGCAATAAAATGGGCCATAGAGGCGAAATCATTACAATTTAGCATTAACACCGGAGTGAAAGATGTGCAGATGATGATGTGCAAGTAGAGATGCTGGGGTGCAAATAGAGCAACAACAAAAAACAATATGGTGGTTGGGTGTGCTATTTACAGTTGGGCTGTGTACCGGTACAGTGATCGGTAAGCTGCTCTGACAGCTGAAACTTAATAAAGTTAGAGAAGGAGATATAAGTCTCTAGCTTCAGTGATTGTCATTGGCAGCGGAGAACTGGAAGGAAAGGCAGCCAAAGGAGGTGTTGGCTTTGGGGATGACCAGTGAAATATACCTGCTGGAGCGTGTGCTACAGGTGGGGGTTGCTATGGTGACCAGTGAGCTGAGATAAGGCGGGGATTTACCTAGCAGAGACTTATAGATGACCTGGAGCCAGTGGGTTTGGCGACGACTATGTAGCGAGGGCCAATCCAACTACAGCATACAGGTTTCAGTGGTGGGTAGTATATGGGGCTTTGGTGAAAAAAACAGATGGCCCTGTGATAGACTACATCCAGTTTGCTGAGTAGAGTGTTGGGGGCTACTTTGTCAATTACATCGGCAAAGTCAAGAATCGGTAGGATAGTCAGTTTTACGAGGGTATGTTTGGCAGCATGAGTGAAGGAGGCTTTGTTGCGAAATAGGAAGCTGATTCTAAATGTAATTTTGGATTGGAGATGCTTAATGTGAGTCTGGAAGGAGAGTTTACAGTCTAGCCAGACACCTTTTGTAGTTGTCCACATATTCTGTCAGAACTGTGCAGAGCACTGATGCTGGACACGCGGGCAAGTGCATGCAGCGATTGGTTGAAGAGCATGCATTTAGTTTTACGAGCGTTTAAAAGCAGTTGGAGGCCACAGAAGGAGTGTTGAATGTCATTGAAGCTCGTTTGGAGGTTTGTTAACACAGTGTCCAAAGAAGGGCCAGATGTATACAGAATGGTGTCATCTGCGTAGAGGTGGATCAGAAAATCACCAGCAGCAGAGAAAAGCGTTTTACAGAGAAAAGCGTCAGCCTGAGAATTGAACCGCGTGGCACCTCCATAGACACTGCCAGAGGTCCGGACAACACTCTGAACACTATCTGAGAAATAGTTGGTGAGCCTGGCGAGGCAGTCATTTGAGAAACCAAGGCTATTGAGTCTGCCGATAGGAATGCGGTGATTGACAGAGTCGAAAGCCTTGGCTAGGTCAATGAAGACACCTGCACAGTACTGTATTTTATTGATGGCGGTTATGATATCATTTAGACCTTGAGCGTGGCTGAGGTGCACCCATGACCAGCTCGGAAACCAGATTGCATATTGAAGGTAATGTGGGATTCGAAATGGTCGGTGATCTGTTTGTTAACCTGGCTTTCAAAGATTTTAGTAAGGCAGGGCAGGATGGATATAGGTCTATAACAGTTTGGGTCTAGTGTGTCTTCCCCTTTGAAGAGGGGGATGACCACGGCAGCTTTCTAATCTTTGGCGATCTCAGACGATACGAAAGAGAGGTTGAGCAGGCAAGTAATAGGGGTTGCAACAATTTCAGCGGATATTTTAGAAAGAGAGGGTACAGCTTGTCTAGCCCAGCTGATTTATAGGGATCCAGGTTTTGCATCTCTTTCAGAACATAAACTGTCTGGATTTGGGTGAAGGAGAGGCGTAGATGGCTTGGGCAAGTTGCTGCGCGGGGTGCAGAGCTGTTGGCCGGGGCTGGGGTAGCCAGGTGGAAAGCATGACCAGCCGTAGAATGCTTGTTGAAATGATCGATTATCATAGATTTACCGACGGTGACAATGTTTCCTAGCCTCAGCGCAGTGGGCAACTGGGAGGAAGTGCTCTTATTCTCCATGGACTTTTTTAAATTAGTGCTACAGGATGCAAATTTACTACCTCACTGTGTATATTGGTTCCTGACTTCCCTGAAAAGTTGCATTTCGCGGGGGCTATTAGATGCTAATGCAGTACGCCACAAGATGTTTTTGTGCTGGTCAAGGGCAGTCGAATCTGGGGTGAACCAAGGGCTACTGTGAGGGAAAAAAAGTGATCCCCTGCTGATTTTGTACGTTTGCCCACTGACAAAGAAATGATCAGTCTATAATTTTAATGGTAGGTTTATTTGAACAGAAAATCCAAAACAATGCATGTCAAAAAATGTATAAATTGATATGCATTTTAATGTGAAAATGCTGTTCATTGACTACTGGACTTCCTGACGGGCCGCCCCCAGGTGGTGAGGGTAGGTAACAACATCTCCACCCCGCTGATCCTCAACACTGGGGCCCCAAAAGGGTGCGTTCTGAGCCCTCTCCTGTACTCCCTGTTCACCCACGACTGTGTGGCCATGCACGCCTCCAACTCAATCATCAAGTTTGCAGATGACACTACAGTGGTAGGCTTGATTACCAACAACGACGAGACGGCCTACAGGGAGGAGGTGAGGGCCCTCGGAGTGTGGTGTCAAGAAAATAACCTCGCACTCAATGTCAACAAAACAAAGGAGATGATCTTGGACTTCAGGAAACAGCAGAGGGAGCAACCCCCTATTCACATCGACGGGACAGTAGTGGAGAGGGTAGATAGTTTTAAGTTCCTCGACGTACACATCATGGACAAACTGAATTGGTCCACCCACACAGACAGCGTGGTGAAGAGGGCGCAGCAGCGCCTCTTCAACCTCAGGAGGCTGAAGAAATTTGGTTTGTCACCAAAAGCACTGACAAGCTTTTACAGATGCACAATCGAGAGCATCCTGTCGGGCTGTATCACTGCCTGGTACGGCAACTGCTCCGCCCACAACCGTAAGGCTCTCCAGAGGGTAGTGAGGTCTGCACAACGCATCACCGGGGGCAAACTACCTAACCTCCAGGACACCTACACCACCCGATGTCACAGGAAGGCCATAAAAATCATCAAGGACAACAACCACCCGAGCCACTGCCTGTTCACCCTGCTATCATCCAGAAGGCGAGGTCAATACAGGTGCATCAAAGCAGTGACCGAGAGTCTGAAAAACAGCTTCTATCTCAAGGCCATCAGACTGTTAAACAGCCACCACTAACATTGAGTGGCTGCTGCCAACATACTGACTCAACTCCAGCCACTTTAATAATGGAAACATTGATGTAAAAAATGTATCACTAGCCACTTAATATAATGTTTACATACCCTACATTACTCATCTCATGTGTATATACTGTACTCGATACCATCTACTGCATCTTGCCTATGCCGTTCTGTACCATCACTCATTCACATATCTTTATGTACATATTATTCATCCCTTTTACTCTTCACTGATGAGTTGTGTATAAGGTAATTGTTGTGAAATTTTTAGGTTAGATTACTCTTTGGTTTGTTACTCCATTGTCCGAACTAGAAGCACAAGCATTTTGCTACACTCGCATTAACATCTGCTAACCATGTGTATGTGACAAATAAAATTTGATTTGAACTGTTGCAAGAGCACATTTTTATTTGCCAGCCACTGTTTTCAAAACATTGATTGAAAGGCAGCTTAAACTTCTTGAATTCAACCATTATTGGGTTCAAATACACATTTAGATTTGTGAACAGCCATCCACAACAATCACAATCCGTAAGGCGCAAATAGCTAAATTAGAGAGCAACGGTGTGATTCACGTCAACGCGCAATGTAAACTCAGCAAAAAAACAAACCTGTTTTTCAAAGATAATTTGTAAAAATCTAAATAACTTCACAGATCTTCATTATAAAGGATTTGAGGACTGCAGATGTGGCCAGGGCAATAAATTACAATATCTGTACTGTGAGACGCTTAAGACAGTGCTACAGGAAAAACAGCTGATCATCCTCGCAGTGGCAGACCACGTGTAACAACACCTGCACAGGATCGGTACATCCGAACATCACACCTGCGGGACAGGTACAGGATGGCAACAACATCTGCCGGAGTTACACCAGGAACACACAATCCCTCCATCAGTGCTCAAACTGTCGGCAATAGGCTGAGATAAATTGGACTAAGGGCTTGTATGCCTGTTGTAGGGCAGGTCCTCACCAGACATCACTGGCAACAACGTCGTCTATGGGCACAAACCCAACCGTCATTGGACCAGACAGGACTTGCAAAAAGTGCTCTTCACTGACGATTTGCGGTTTTGTCTCACCAGGGGTGATGATCGGTTTCGCTTGAGTGTTACACCAAGGCCTGTACTCTGGAGCGGGATCGATTTGGAGGTGGAGGGTTCGTCATGGTCTGGGGTGGTGTGTCACAGCATCATCGGACTGAGCTTGTTGTCATTGCAGGCAATCTTAACACTGCGTTACAGGGAAGATATCCTCCTCCCTTATGTGGTACCCTTCCTGCAGGCTCATCCTGACATGACCCTCCAGCATGACCATGCCACCAGCCATACTGCTTGTTCTGTGCGTGATTTCCTGCAAGACAGGAATGTCAGTGTTCTGCCATGGCCAGCGAATCCCGGATCTCAATCACATTAAGCACGTCTGGGACCTATTGGATCGGAGGGTGAGGACTAGGGCCATTCCCCGCAGAAATGTCCAGTAACCTGCAGGTTCCTTGGTGGAAGAGTGGCGTAACGTCTCGTAGCAAGAACTGGCAAATCTGGTGCAGTACATGAGGAGGAGATGCACTGTTACTTTTGATTTTGATTTTCACCCCCCCCCCCCAGTTAGAGGACCTTTCTTTTTTGCTGAGTTTAGATATCAATAATAAGTGATATCCATATCACCGTATACTACACCGCCTGCTGTCATCCTTACCTCAAAGTTTTATTCAAGTTGGATAATCTTTGGATTCCAACAGCAGTCGCACCTTTGGAAGACATAGCTTGGACTGTAGGCTACAAAAGCCTATTCCTGCTCCTTTCCCACGATCCATCAAATGTATTTGGTGTGTCATCATAGTTGTCTCTGACTTGTGGTCAGACACGCTCAGGTGGAATAAACTTTAACCTGCTTCTTTTTTTCAATGCTGATTTGAATGTTATTGAGAAAACAGAGATTTTGTTTTCTCTATCATCCTTTCTGAATTTAAAAGCAATCATGTTGTTTTTCAAAAGCATCTGTAATCTGATTTTTGAAATCCTTACATGTAACGGATTACATGTAATCCATTACTCCCCAACCCTGCCAGTGTCACATCAAGCCCCTCGCCCCGATGACTGGTTAACTGACAGCTGTCTCTCAACTGATAGGCTATTTGTAGATAGCCACTCCCTGGTTTAGCACTGCATGGCCTGGGCTCTGGAATAGCATTGAGACAGCTAGCTGGCACTATTCTTCAGTATTGAGTTCAACTGGTAATACATTTTGCAGGAGCTTGGTGGTAGTTGAACAAATCTAGGTACTGTTTCCAGTAGTTAAATACTTTTTTGCCAGGTAGAGTTGAAGCTAACTACTGGAACTACATACTCCTTTATTTTGTAATTTGTTTTATTAACTTCTTCGAGATAGGGGGCGCTCTTTTAATTTTTTGATAAAAAACGTTCTCGTTTTAAACAAGATATTTTGTCACAAAAAGATGCTCGACTATGCATGCTTTGGAGGAAAAAAAACTCTGACGTTTCCAAAACTGCAAAGATATTATCTGTGAGTGCCCCAGAACTAATGCCACAGGCGAAACCAAGTTGAAATTTCATACAGGAAATGCCCCAGATTCTGAAGGCGCTGTGTTCCAATGTCTCCTTATATGGCTGTGAATGCGCCAGGAATGAGTCTGCACTTTCTGTCATTTCCCCAAGGTGTCTGCAGCATTGTGACGTATTTGTAAGCATATCATTGGAAGATTGACCATAAGAGACTACATTTACCAGGTGTCCGCCCGGTGTCCTGCGTCAAAATTATTATTATTATTATTATTACATTTGCCATGTTTCTGTCGATATTATGGAGTTAATTTGGAAAAAAGTTTGCGTTGTAATGACTTAATTTTCGGGTTTTTTCTTACCCAAACGTGATGAACAAAACGGAGCAATTTGTCTACACAAATAATCTTTTTGGAAAAACTGAACAATTGCTATCTAACTGTGAGTCTCCTCATTGAAAACATCTGAAGTTCTTCAAAGGTAAATGATTTTATTTGAATGCTTTTCTTGTTTTTGTGATGTTGCATACTGAATGCCAGGATTAATGCTATGCTAGGTTATCAATACTCTTACACAAATGCTTGTTTAGCTATGGTTCAAAAGCATATTTTGAAAATCTGAGATGACAGTGTTGTTAACAAAAGGCTAAGCTTGAGAGCTAATATATTTATTTCATTTCATTTGCGATTTTCATGAATAGTTAAAGTTGCGTTATGCTAATGAGCTTGCAGAGATAATTACACTCCTGGATACAGGTTTTTTTCGTAGCCAAACGTGATGAACAAAACGGAGCGATTTGTCCTACACAAATAATATTTTGGGAAAAACTGAACGTTTGCTATCTGAGAGTCTCATTGATAACATCTGAAGTTCTTCAAAGGTAAATTATTTTATTTGAATGCTTTTCTTGTTTTTGTGAAAATGTTGCATGCTGAATGCTAGGCTTAATGCAATGCTAGGCTATCAATACTCTTACACAAATGCTTGTTTAGCTATGGTTCAAAAGCATATTTTGAAAATCTGAGATGACAGTGTTGTTAACAAAAGGCTACGTTTGAGAGCAAATATATTTATTCCATTTCATTTGCGATTTTCATTAATAGTTAACGTTGCGTTATGGTAATGAGCTTGAGGCTATAAATAGGATCCCGGGATTGCTCGTCGCAACAGGTTAAATATGAGTGAAGTAAGCAATTACTTCCTGACATATTGTTGGCCTTTTTGTCAAGCCCCTGTGTCATGCAGGTGAAAGAGGACCCAAAAGCGACTTAACAGAAACAGAGTTTATTCAAGTCCAAACAGGGAATAACAGACATCCTCTAGTCTGTAGAGGGGAATAACAGGAGAAGCGGCCACAGACTGCAGGTCTTCGGGTAGGCGCAGGCCGTAGTTGACAGAGACACCTGCTCACACGCAGCATCTGATGAAGGCAAAAACACGACAGGACAGGGCGATACACAATCACAGCAAAAACACGACAGGACAGGGCGAAACGCAATCACAGCATGGTGAATACTAAACAAGGAACCGACGGGACAGGAACGGAACACAAAGGAATAAATAGGGACTCTAATCAGGGGAAAGGATCGGGAACAGGTGTGGGAAGACTAAATGATGATTAGGGGAATAGGAACAGCTGGGAGCAGGAACGGAACGATAGAGAGAAGAGAGAGCGAGAGAGTGAGAGAGGGAGGGGGAGAGAGAGGGATAGAAGGAGGGAAAGAACCAAATAAGACCAGCAGAGGGAAACGAATAGAATGGGGAGCACAGGGACAAGACATGATAATAAATGACAAACATGACACCCTGTTGAGACTGGAAGGCATCTTAACCGGCCCCCTGAGCCCACTGTCACGAATGGAAAATGCAGGCTGCTAACTTACCATGAAATAGGCATTAACAGGGAGCTGAGGGAGGAAGTGGACAAATAAGAGTTTGATCCATGTAAATAGAAGCTATACAACCATACACTCTTAGAAAAGAATGGGTTCTAAAAAGGTGTTCCTTGGCTGTCCCCATAGAAAAACCCTTTTTGGTTCCAGGTAAAACTATTTTGGGTTCCATGTAGATCCCTCTGTAAAGGGTTCAACATGGAACTCAATAGGGTTCTTCTACATAGAATTCAAATGGTTCTACCTGGAATCAATATAGATAGCACCTTTGTTTTCTGAATGTAGTGTATCGGTCAGAAAATATTGGAGTTCCAGGAACTGGCCTCCCACTGTTTGAATCCAATCAAACTTGATTTGTCACATGCGCTGAATACAACAAGTATAGACCTTACAGTGCAATGCTTACTTACAAGCCCTTAACCAACAGTTCAGTTCAAGAAGAGTTAAGAAAATATTTACCAAATAAACTAAAGTAAAAAGTAACACAATAACATAATAATAATGAGGCTACATACAGGGGGTACCGGTATCGAGTTAGTGTGCGGGGGTACAGGTTAGAGGTCATTTGTACATGTAGGTAAGGGTAAAGTGACTATGCATAGATAATAAAAAGCGAGTGTACAAAACAAATGGAGGGGGGGTCAATGTAATAGTCCGGTGGCCATTTGATGAATTGTTCAGCAGCCTTATGGCTTTGCGGTAGAAGCTGTTAAGGAGCCTTTTGGTCCTGGACTTGGCGCTCAGGTACCGCTTGCCTGTCACGCCCTGACCTGTCTCTATTTTGGTTTGGTCAGGGTGTGATTTGGGTAGGCATTCTATGTTCATTTTCTATGTTTTGTATTTCTTTGTTTTGAACGGTGTGGTTCTCAATCAGGGACAGCTGTCTATCGTTGTCCCTGATTGGAAACCATACTTATAAGTAGCTTTTCCCACCTGTGTTTTGTGGGTAGTTGTTTTCTGTTTAGTGTTCTGCACCTGACAGGACTTTTTCAGTTTCGTTTCTCACTTTGTTCTGGTGTTCAGTGTTAATAAAAATCATGAACACTTACCACGCTGCGCTTTAGTCCGATCCTTCTTCATCAGACGACCGTTACAGAACTACCCAACCCCCCCAAAGGACCAAGCAGCGTGGTATGGAGGAGTGGAGGGTTCAGGACTCCTGGACATGGGAGGAGATACTGGACGGAAAGGGACCCTGGAGACAGGCTGGGGAATATCGCCGTCTGAAAGAGGAACTGGAGGCAGCTAAAGATGAGCGGTGATATGAGGCAAGTCTGCGAAGCCGGCAAAAGAGGCAGCCCCTCCCAAAACAATTTGGGGGCACACGGGGAGATTGGCAGAGTCAGGCTATAGACCTGAGCCAACTCCCCGTTCTTACTGGAAGCAGCGTGGTACTGGTCAGGCACCATGTTATGCGGTAAAGCGCACAGTGTCTCCAGTGCGTGCTCATAGCCCGATGCGCTATATGCCAGCCCTCCGCAAGTTCCACGCGAGAGTGGGCATCCAGCTAGGGCAGATTGTGGCAGCTCAGCTAGCTTGGTCTCCGGTGCGCCGTTTCGGCCAGGGTATCCTGCGCCGGCTCTGCGCACTGTGTCTCCGGTGCACTGGGACTGTTCAGTTCATCCTATGCCTGCGCTCCGCCCGTGCCGTGCTAAAGTGGGCATTCAGCCAAGTGGAGAGGTGCAAGTGTCAAGCACCAGAGCTCCAGTGCTCCCCCACAGCCCGGTTCATCCTGTGCCTCCTCTTGAGACCAGGCCTCCTGTAGGTGGGCCCTGTGGCAGCCCCACGCACCAGGCTGTCTCTGCGTCTCCTCCCTCCAGCGACGCCCTCCAGTCCGGTCCCTCCAGCGACACCTTGGAGAACCGGTCGACTACAGAATGACAGTGTTGCCACAGGGAGCCCAGTGACAAAGTCTAGAGATATATGAGACCAAGGACAATGAGGAACAGGTAGTGGCTGCAGGAGGCCCGAAGGAGCTTGCCGTGGTGTCTTGTTTTGAGCGCACACAGTGCATGCGGTGATGAAGGCAGAGACGTCAGGGACCATTGTGAAACGTTGTCAAAGGAA
The DNA here is from genome assembly GCF_021184085.1 of Oncorhynchus gorbuscha. NCBI lineage: Eukaryota > Metazoa > Chordata > Actinopteri > Salmoniformes > Salmonidae > Oncorhynchus > Oncorhynchus gorbuscha. Next base: position 79,634,986 of record NC_060182.1, read on the forward strand.
GGTTAGTGTACGACGGGACCCTGGGTGACAGATCAGCCTGGAGGAATGAGCCCATTCCATGACCAGGGACTGGACAGGATTAGAGACAAACAGCCGGTTAGCCGGGCCCCATTCAGGTCCAGGCTGGGAGCATTGTGCCTTGCGGACCAGGTTCTCAATACCCCAATCCACAGTGACAGCAAGGCATGAGGTAGGTAGAATGGTTTCAGAGGTCGAGGGTGTGGCAGAGGAACTGTATAGGGGGGAGAGGGAGTCAGGCTTCACATTCTTTGACCCTGGGCGGTAGGAGATGGTGAAGTTAAATCTGGTGAACAGGAGGGCACACCGGACCTCCCTGGAGTTGAGGCGCATGGCTGTATGGAGATATTCCTGTTTTTTATGGTCGGTCCAGACTATTCTGCTTCTTCCAGCCAGTGCCTCAAATCTTCCTTCGCCATCTTCACTGCCAGAAGTTCTCGGTTGCCAACATCGTAGTTCCTCTCAGCAGGATTGAGACGATGGGAAAGGAAGGCACAGGGATGAAGCTTCTGATCCTGGGCAGATCGCTGGGACAGGATTGCCCCCACTCCAACATCCGAAGCATCCACTTCCACCACAAATTGACCCGAGGGGTCCAGATGGATGAGGATGGGTGCTGTTGTGAACTGATTCTTCAGGTCCACAAAGGCTTTGTCAACAGCTGGAAACCATTTGAACGGTACCTTGGGAGAGGTGAGTAGAACGGTGGTAGAACCAACTTGGAAAATATGGTGGCCCACTGGAGAGGTACAAATGCTGAGAAGAGGAGAGGTACGGGGCAACGATTCTTGACAGAAATGTCATTAAGTCCCCGGTAATCAATGCACAGGGTCTTGTCCTTCTCCACAAAGAAAAACCCTGCACCGGCAGGAGATGCAGATGGACGGACGGCCCCAGTGGCCAGAGACTTCTCTATGTACTCCTCCATAGCTTTGGTTTATGGTACAGACAGAGAATACAACCAACCCCGAGGTGGTGTAGTGCCTGGGAGAAGATCAATGGCACAATCATAAGGATGGTGCGGGGGAAGGGAAGTAGCATGTGCCTTACTGAACACTTCCAGGAGGTCACGGTATTCTATGGGGATAGCAGAGACATCCACAGTCTTGCTAACATCCTGAGGAAGATGACTTGAGGAAGGCTGTGCTGCTTTGAAGGCAGTGGGAATGGCAAAATGGGCTCCAACCCAGGATGGAGCTTATGGTCCAGTCAATCATCAGATTGTCCTTTTGAAGCCAGGAAAATCCCAAAACAACCGTAACATTGGGAGAGGTAATGAGGAAGAACTGTATTATCTCACTGTAGTTAACAGAAACCCGTAATTGAACGGGCACAGTACTATGGATGACTTCGTCTATAGAGCGGCCGTCCAGTGCTCTAACATCCATGGTCACAGAGAGAGGCTGAGTGGGAATACCAAGCTCTGAAGCTATCGTGGCATCTATAAGATTTTCATTAGCCCCAGAGTCAATGAGCACACGGAGAGACTTAGACTGGTCTCCCCACAGCACAATAGCAAAAAGGGGTGTGCAGGTGATGGGAATTAGGGAACTCCCAGTCTGACTCACCATAGTACTAGTACCTACTAGAGACAAGGGTTTCCTAATAGGGCACATAGCTATAAAATTACCTGCCCCTCCACAGTACAGACAACAGTTATTATTCATCATCCGTGAGCACTCCCAAACTGATAGCCTAGTTCTTCCCAACTGCATAGGCTCAGGAGTATCCAACTCACCCATTGTAGATTCACGAGAGAGCTCGGGTGGCTTTGACTCCTCTCGGAAGAGCTGCCTTCAGATACTTCCATAGGAGGTGAACTCACCATATCGGGTGCACGAGTGTGCCCGAGACCAGACCTCCTCTCACTTGTGTTTCCTTAGACGTCCATCAATTTTAATGGTTAAGGCGATAAGGGAGTCGAGGTCCACCGGCAGTTCCCGAGCAGCTAGCTCATCCTTAACCTCCTCAGATTATCCGTGCAAAAAAAGTATTGAAAAGAGACTCTGGTTTCTAGGCACTTTCGGCTGCCAACTTACGAAAGTCCACCGCACTATGGTAGTTTTGACATAAGTTAAGCAGTTTGCTGGCTGCCTTTTTCCCAGATACCGGTGACTCAAAAACTTCTCACCTCTGCCATGAATTCCTCCAAATTCCTGCAAATGGCAGATTGTTATTCCCAAACTGGCGTAGCCCAAGAGGGCACCCTTCGCCGACATTAGCGTAGTTATATACGCTATCTTTGATCGGTCTGAAGAAAACTAATATGGCTTTAGCTCAAAAATAAGCGAGCACTGAAAAAGAGAACCCCGGCAGGCACCAGGATTCCCCGAATATCGAATGTCGCTCTGAAGGAGGTAAGCGGGGTTCACGGGGAGTTGGGATAGGCTGTACCAACTCACCACAGATAGGGAAAAAATTACTGGGTGATTGGGTTTTTTCAGAGGTGGCAACCAGTCTGCGCTAATTCCCTGAGTTGCTCCATAATAGCTTTTAACCCATGGTCGTGGCATTCCGTCAAGGACCTGAGCCCTTCCAAAAGGCCCTGTAGCAACTCCTGATGTCTCCCAATAGTGGCTCCATGCAGGGAGACAGTGTGGCGGAGCTGGTCTGTCATGGCCAGTTTGTACTAAGGCACAAGGCGAGGCCCATATGCAGACACAGGAGGCAGATGGTTGGAGTCTTACAATGTTTATTAATCCAAAGGGGTAGGCAAGAGAATGGTAGTGGACAGGCAACAGGGTCAAAACCAGATCAGAGTCCAGGAGGTACAGAGACAGGCTCATGGTCAAGACAGGCAGAATGGTCAGGCAGGTGGGCAGGTGGGTACAAAGTCCAGCAAACAGGCAAGGGCTAAAACCGGACTAGAAAAGGAGAATGCAAAAAGCAGAATGGGAAACCGCTGGTTGACTTGGAAATGTACAAGATGAACTGGCACAGAGAGACAAGAAACACAGGGATAAATGCACAAGGGAAAACAAGCGACACCTGGAGGGGGTGGAGACAATGACCAGGACAGGTGAAACTGATAAGGATGTGACAAAATAATTAAGTTTTGAGCTTAATTTAATATTCAAAGCCACACAGTATCTGCCCATCTTTATTGATTAGGGAGCCTGGTTATTGTCAGAGGCATATTCAGTAAAATAAACTGAAACTGTTCTGTAAATGGAGCGACATCATAGGAGCCAAACACCTAGATAACAGCTGAGCTAGCTGTTAATGCCACACCTGAAACACAACAAGGGTTTGTGTGTGTGAGTGTGCGTGCATGTGTGTGTGTGTGTGTGTGTGTGTGTGTGTGTGTGTGTGTGTGTGTGTGTGTGTGTGTGTGTGTGTGTGTGTGTGTGTGTGTGTGTGTGTGTGTGTGTGTGTGTGTGTGTGTGTGTGTGTGTGTGTGTGTGTGTGTGTGTGTGTGTGTGTGTGTGTCTGTGTGTCTGTGTGTGTGTGTACTCATGGTTTGTGTGGGAGAGGAGAGCTCAGTGTATTCAAGGGTCCAGCTGGAGAGGGTGATAGGAACAGTGATGATGCTAACCTCTGACATTATAGTCCATACTAAGCCATCTTGCTCTCTGCCTGACTGCACGCAACTCCTACTCCCACTCCCTGCATGCCATGGCCATGACACAGCCCTGTGAGGTTCTAACCTTTAGGAGCATCTGCTTTGACGAACCCTGACTCTGGCATTGCACTCTCAGCCCTAGCACAGCCCACCAGGCTGGTAGAGCAGATCAGAACAAAGGGGGACAGCCTTGAGTGTCTGTGCCTTCTGCACGCTGCTTGAACTTTGACCTGGCACCTTACACTCCACTTGGTTCAGTGTCTCCAGCCTTGCCTTGAAAAAACTCCCTGTAAACTAGTCTGCAGCGCTGCACATGATGTGGGTCCGTTTAAGCTGTTCAAAGCATTGTTTAATTGCATCCAGTTAAGGGGCTAGGGAATGGCTCTGTAGTAGAGAAGCCTCCTACAAATAGAATGTGTGTGTGTGTGTGTGTGTGTGTGTGTGTGTGTGTGTGTGTGTGTGTGTGTGTGTGTGTGTGTGTGTGTGTGTGTGTGTGTGTGTGTGTGTGTGTGTGTGTGTGTGTGTGTGTGTGTGTGTGTGTGTGTGTGTGTGTGTGTGTGTGTGTGTGTGTGTGTGTGTGTGTGTGTGTGTGGGAGGCCAGATGTCCAGCGCATCTGAATTAACAGTGGACAGTTAATTCAGCGAGGAGAATAATCTGAGAGATGAGGGGCTGATCGCACAGGGAAGCCTATCGACTGGCTTTGGCTTAGAAGTAGAAAAGGGGATTTGTGGTACAGTTCAGTGCCTGTGTGCCAAAGCCCTAAGATAGACACGGCACAGTGGAAATATCATTGCATTAAACACCCTGAGTGGAGTGTCCGATCTCTGGTTTTAATGAAATTCTCTGAATTATTTGGCCACATTATAATGGTATAACTGGAAGCTGTTACAACAGCTGTTACTGGCGCACATAACAATGTCAACATGGTGAATTATATTGACTGCTAGATCACCATGAAGATGCTTTGAAGGATGATGCAGCCCAGAATATACTAAATGGTTATCTTAAAACTGTTCTTAGAATTGTTTTCTATACGTCAAATGACCTCTCTTGTTAATCAATATGGTACTACTGTTGATGATCAGAAAAAGCTCTTGTTATATAGCCTATTGTCTATTGGCCATATGTCAGATGACTTGAGGCTGGTAATAAACTCACTAAACCATGCCCTTCGTTGTGTCCACACAGGTCTGTTTTAATATTTAGACACCACCCGTTTATGATGATGCTATGATCAGATGAATGATCTGCCGTGATAACTGCTGCATCTCTTTCTCAGTGGCGTTCGCAGTGCATCTCAGTGGTGGCTAATGGGCCAACAGGTTACAGTCATTATCACGCTGGGTTCTCAGGGTTTCAGAACTTAGATTCAGAAATTCTGCTCCAGATCATATCTGTCTGACCACAGCGGATTCATCACCAAACCACTCGACCGGAAAAGCCAAACGGTGAAGGTTTGTTTCAGATGTACCATCAGTACCGGCTGTTTCAGGCTGTTCCTGGTACTTATCCTCACCCTGAAAAGCATGCGCCAGGCTAGCAGTGCCACAGCAGTATATCTGCCTGCCTGCCTGCCTTCCTTCCAGTACATATGCCAGTATGGAGGCATAGACACACACAGCCTACTGCACAAACCAAATGGCTGGGAGACAGATTGGGATTAAACGCTCCATTAACTCCATAATATTGCATATTTCTCTCTCTCACTGTGAAGGCGGTAGGCGAGGGAGGGGAATATTGTGTTGTGGTGCATATGCAAAGGAGAGAAAATGTTTTTGTCCCCCTAATCATTCCCCACATTGACAAGCCAATAACATGACCTCAATAGCTATATCCAATTGCATATTTTTTATATATTTTTATATTTCTACTGAGGGGCCAAAGGAGAATGGGGTTAAATCCCATTATGGTAGAGTAAAACCAAAATGGCAACACTTCATGGCACAGTGACTTGAAACATATTTGTTTTGCTATTTTTCACAAAATGTCCTCAAAGGCTTGTGACTCCGGTGTTCTTTAAACTGTTCCCTTTCATTTATTGTTTCTAATGTTTTCCTTTCTCTCCTATTTTAGAGTCTGCATATACAGAAACAGACAGGGAAGCAACAACTGCCATTTTATCTTTTGAGAAGCCTTGGCTAAAGCCAAGAAGCTGTGCTCCTTGACAGTCTGAGGGCAAGCCGGTTGTTTTATCTTCCACCCTTAGAGAGACCAGCCCTCTAAACAACACTAAGACTAAAATACAGGGAGTCAGTGGAGGGGCTGTGCGATGCCCTCTTCTTTCAGAGGTTTAGTGGCAGTGAACACATACACTCCAAAGGCAACAGAACATTTCAGAATTATGAATACTACAGGCTCAGCTCCAGAGGAGAGAAGGGACTTTGCTTGAAATTCTCCATGAGACTAGCTCGAAGCAAAATGGCCCATTCGCCATCCTTAAGTTCAAATGTAATTAGAGGGAATCGAAACATCGCGACAACAAGAAGATGAGTCGACTGTAGCCCTAAGCAGCAGGCCGCCACTGACCTCTGTTGATTTCTTTGTTTTCAGACAACAATGTTTCCCATTAGCCTTAAGTGTTGTTTTTAACTCAACACATTGAACTATTCAAATGGAAAACACAAGGGTTCATGGTTAAAATAAGCACAATTCATTATGTAAATTATTCATCAGCAAAACAAATGCACTTTCTTTATAATTCATAAGAAACAGTGGCCAGTTTTGAAAAATGCAGAACTATAGGGACAGTGTGTCTTTAGTGGGAGCACAGAGCAGTCAGAACCACAAAGACATGAGGAACGCAATTGAGATAATGGATCAATTCTCAGAGGAACTGTAAGATGAACGTGCTTACAACAGAGCCCATTATAAACCCACTTGTACTTTCATGTTTATCCAACAATGCAGTCAGTCGTATATTAGAAATTTGAAAAGTATCTAACTGTCGACATATAGCATGATTTGTAACACCAATGCTTTTGAACCCAAACTTTTCTGATCAATAAAGCAATTGGTTGCGTGCAATTTTTCATTCAATTCAATATTTTCCCTTTCAGACAGCAGTGCAATGAATCCTAAAGTACCATGACACCATAATCAGTTATAACTGAATATATAAAGCAAGACTGCATATTTTCTTAGACCTATTCACTGCACGTTGGCAATTCCTTTAATGTGTTACAATTAGATCAGCATTTAGAGTTGCCCTGACATAAGAAGTCATTGAAAAGCCTAAATACTGAGATTGAGGACATTTACTGAACTAATTCCATTAAATTATGTATCTGGATTACAGTGTATTAATTTTGGGCAGACCTTTGAATGGAAGTTGGAATTGAATTTTGCATTTTCTCCTCTGAAAAGTTCATGATGTCAGAAGGGGAATAATTTGTTTTGAGTCTGTGCAAGAAGCCCATAGGGATGAAAGAAGTCTCCTTTCAACAACACGTTTTGTGATAGGCCAGAATACAAACATAGCTATAACAACAATTCAGAAAATACACTGGAAAGAAAGTATGGTGGCCCTAAGGAGCAAACTAAGAAAGGCCTATGAAGCAGACAAGTCATTACTCATCTTGAAGACAATATATAACTAGCTGTTTTACTTAGAGAGATAAGTCAATGTAAAGGGATAATGTAGTCAGTATTATCAGTAAGTACATAAATGCCTTGCTTTGAGGCTTATTTAAATAAAAATAAAAAACACCACACAGCTAAGCAACACTGTATTATTAATACTACTTATCTTATTCTGAGCCGTGAGTCACCCACCACGGCATTACCATCGTTTTGTCTCATTTAGCTAGTAAGAGGGGCACAGCAGTGTTTTCTATTGTTGATAAGGTCACAGCTTTTATAAATCCTTCAGTGTTGGCAGGAACAGAGAGTTGATGAGTGCCAGAGAGAGCTAGCATCGACACGGGTCGGCCAGCCAATCGACACAGAACAACCTAAAAACACGCCACATCGATACAGCTACGACCGAAGGGGACTTTTTCCTAACAGGTTAAGAGAATAAGGTTAAGGTTAAGAAAAGGGTTAGGGTTAGCAAAAATGCTTTGCTAACCTGCAACGAAAATCGCTTTGGGCAAAGCGGCATGTTGTTAGGGAGTCCCCACTCACCACCTCATCCTTCACCCCATTTAGAGGGTGGAGAGAGCAGCAGAGTGACCTGGTAGCTCTGGCTCCCTAAGTGGAACCTCACCACCATGGCCACTGTGCCCTCTCCACCCACCTCACAGCAAATTCCAAATGTTCAGCATCCATTGCTTTCCCTAAACACTGATGTTGGCGGCCATTTTGAAATCCTTATCAAAAGTGTTGTCCCTCTGTTAAATGTGACCCGATTAAGGAAACAAGGCGTATGTCGCAAGTTAAGACTTCACAGGAGAGCCTTTTGATCATACATTTTTGTTAAATCAAAATGTGTTTTTTGTCAAAAATGCCTTCTCGAACATGTGAACTTTCATGTGCCTTAATATCAAACGTGTATTTCATCTGTAAATAGGAATAAAATTGTTAAATTACGAGCCTAGTTCGTTTAGCCACAGAAAAAGTCAGCAAACCTTCCTGCTAGTCATGATTGGCTGAGATAATGAGTGGGCTGGACATGCCGAGAGATGAGTTTGGATTCGTCTGCAGTGCTGCATCTTGTGTCTATAAAATGAGCTGCTCATAATGCCTCAATAATCCTTTCTACTGTAGTTTTTTCGAAAGATACTATGTTAGCCATGGAGGACTGCAAATATGTTGCTACTGCTCTCAATAACATTGCTGCCTTGAATTTATCAGGTGCTATCGACAAAGGTAAGTGGGAAAAAGTTGTGATGGACTACGTTCTGGATGAAGATCTTGCCATGCAATGCTTACTCTTTCATTTCATTACATGTTTTGAAATCAGTGGAACACAACAGGCCAAACAAGCTGTGCCAACTAAACGGAAACACCACAGGATGTCTTATAAAAGGGGTTGCAGTCTGCCGTGAAGCTTTCATTCATGTATATGGGTGGTGGGAATAATTTGTGGAATGTTACAACAGGAATCTGTTCAAAAACTTTGTAAATAACAAGGATGCCAACAAACGAAAACAACAGCATGATCAATTCACCTAGCTGCCAAATAGGCATAAACTCACCACGTAGCTTATTCTTAATGTTTGTCCATAGGCTACCTGGGTGAGGACAGACATTTTTCGGAATAAATGTGGTTAGTGAAAAAATGTAACAAAATTGCCCACTCCCTACCCAGTATCTTACTCTAATGCTATACAACATTTTATGCGTTGTTTGTTGGCAACCTTTATATATGAAGTTTTTGGAACAGATTCCTTGTCACGTTCGTTATAAGGCTCGGACCAAGGTGCGCGTGGTATGCGTACATTCTTATTTATTAAAAGAAGGAACACTGAACAAACTAACAAAAAATCTAAATGTGACGCTATACGAATAGTGCAGACAGGCAACTTAACATAGAACAAGATCCCACAAACACCAAAGGGAAATGGCTACCTAAATATGATCCCCAATCAGAGACAACGATAAACAGCTGCCTCTGATTGGGAACCATATCAGGCCACCATAGACATACAAATCACCTAGACCTACTAAAACCCTAGACATACAAAAACCCCTAGACAATACAAAAACTAGCGTACCAACCCTAGTCACAACCTGACCTAACCAAAATATAAAGAAAACAGATATCTCAGGTGAGGGGGTGACAGTGGTACCGGGCTGGTGACACGCACCTCAGGGCGAGTGCGGAGAGGAGGCACAGGACGTACTGAACTGCGGATGCGCCCTGGAGACCTGATGCGTGGGACCGGTACAGGTGGCACCGGGCTGATGACACGCACCTCAGGGCGAGTGCGGAGAGGAGGCACAGGATTTACTGAACTGTGGAGGCGCACTGGAGATCTGGAGCGTAGAGCTGGCACAATGCGTCCTGGCTGGATGCCCATTCTAGCTCGGCCAATGCGAGGAGCTGGAATAGAGCGCACCGGGCTATGAATGCGAACTGGAGACACCGTGCACATCACCACGTAACATGGTTTCTGACCAGTCACACGCTCCCCACGGTAAGCATGCGGGGTTGGCTCAGGTCTCCAACCTGACTCATCCAATCTCCACGTGTGCCCCTCCCAACATATTTTGGGGGTTGCCTCTCGTGCTTGCCTCGTTTGTATAACTCCTCGTAATGTCGCCGTTCCGCTTTCGCTGCCTCAATTTCTTCCTTCGTACGGCGATACTCCCCCCGCCTGTGTCCAGGGTCCTGCTCCATCCAGAATCTCTTCCCAGGTCAATTCCTCCTGAACACGCTGCTTGGTCCTTTGTTGGTGGGATCTTCTGTCACGTTTGTTATAAGGATCAGACCAAGTTGCAGTGTGGTATGCGTACATTCTTATTTTTTTTAAGAATTAACACTGAACAAATTAAAAAACGAACCAAAATGTGGAGCTATACAAATAGTGCAGACAGGAAACTAAACATAGAACAAGATCCCACAAATACCAAAGGGAAATGGCTACCTAAATATGATCCCCAATCAGAGACAAAGATAAACAGCTGTCTCTGATTGGGAACCATATCAGACCACTATAGACATACAAATCACCTAGACCTACAAACCCTAGTCATACAAAAAACCCTAGACAATTCAAAAACTAGTGTACCCTGACCTAACCAAAATATCAAGAAAACAGATATCTCAGTTCAGGGCATGACATTCCTGTTGGAACGTTCCAGAAATTATGCCCACCCCATGTATACAGCCAGGTAAAAATCTAGGTACAGATTCAGATATTATACGTTTCTAATTGTCAAAGTTTTTTTTCATTGCAAGCTAAAGCTTGCTAGCTGGAGTTCGATGGGTGGCTTGCTAACTAACAATGAATAAATGAACAATTAACCTAATGTGAATCTTTCATCCATGTATACAGGTAAGAATCTAGCTACAGATTCAGATATTAACTTAAACTCACTCACTTTTGTACATCGCCTTGGTCCATACAATTGACCTTATTTTAGCATTGACCTTATTTTAGCACCCCAAAAACGTAATACTTCCAGATCAACTATAATGTCAATACCATTGTAAAGCAAAATCAAATCAAAACAAATTTATCTGTAAAGCACACTGTCTCCCCTTTCCAACAAAATAAATGATATGATCTAAAAGCGGCCCTTTTCTGCATGATTTAAACAGGCAATGAGCCCCGTCGGGTCTTTTTAAAAATGTAATAGATTGTAATACAGAAATAGTGGCTTTATGTGTGCTGTACGTAAAGGCATGACACGTCACGATGTTATGGAGGGTCGTTTTTTCTCAACTTTTCTCCAGTACTATAGAGCCATTACCATGTCAATCAACTCTTGAATAGAAACATAGTTCATAGCCCCGATTTTGAAGTCAACACAGTCGCTACAGTCCCATTATTTTTCTTTGTAGCCTCGTTTGAATGTCGCGGTTGCGCACATTTGTATGGAACGGGGTGAATTTACGTTATAAGTTTCTAATTTTGGCAGAAAGTTGTTTTCATTCCAAGCTAAAGCTGATGATTTTGCAGAAATACTCATAATAAACATTGATAAAAGATACAAGTGTTATTCACAGAATTAAAGATAGACTTCTCCTTAACCCCTCTATACTGCCCCCGTTGGAGAAAGTGCGTACCCATAGTAAACTGAAAATATTTTTTCCCAAAATTGCTAATATATGCATATAAAAATTATTATTGAATAGAAAACACTCTAAAGATTCTAAAACCGTTTAAATTATGTCTGTATGTAAAGCAGAACTCTCAGGGCAGCCTTTCTCCCAAACTCTCTCTTGTGAAGAGAAAAGTTGGGTCAACTTTGACGTCATGGCCCCCACCCTTCCCAGGCAGCTACCGATCCAGGAACAGTCTCTATCTGTTCAGCGCGATGTCAGCTTTCAAATGGCACGTTCATTGTGAGAATCCCACGAGCTCTGCACGTTTGGCGGGCGAAATTGCTCGTGTCCCTCTGAAAAACAGGCACTCTATTGCGCGCGGCCGATTTGGAGTACGTTCTTTTCCATGATCCAGCATTTGAAGCCGGATTGTCTGTTCGCGCTGATCTTTGTTCTACATGCTAAAAACATCATAAAGCTCGATTTTTCACATTGTTTGACCAGTTTAGTGGACATATAATATGTAAATTGGAAGTTTTGATGCGCAAGAGTGCTGGACCAGAAGTCATTTTGGATGCATTTCAGCCGAAGCTGTTAACATGTGCTAATACAGAGACACACAACGTGAAACCAAACAATGTATTGGGTAAGTATGACTCCTTCTACGTCTTCTGATGGAAGAACATCAAAGGTAAGGGAATATTTATGTGGTTATTTGGTGTTTCTGTGGACTCCAAACGTAGAGGAGACATACTGCTAATATCTGAGCGCCGACTCATAGTATAGCCCAGTGAACGATGTCTGTAACGTTAAAAATAAATGTAATACAGCGGTTGCATTAAGAAGAAGTGTATCTTTGTAAATATATGTAGAACATGTATATTTAGTCATGTTTATTGCTTGTTATCTGACGTTATCTGTCGGAGCTATCATCATTTCTCCTGACATTTGAGTAGCATTTTTTGAAATGTCGTCATTGTAAACAGAGATTTATGGATATAAATGGCATATTATTGAAATGTATTTACATGTACTGTGTAACATGTAATATTACTGTCATCTGATGAAGATTTTCAAAAGGTTAGTGAATTATTTATTTTTTAATCCTACTTTAAAATTTTATTTTTTCTGGGACAAAATGGCCGCCGCTTGCCTTTTGTTTCGGTGGTGATCTAATATAAATATGTGCTATGTTTTCGCCGTAAAACATTTTAGAAATCTGATTTGCTGGGTAGATAAACAAGGTGTTTATCTTTCATTTGAGCCATTGGACTTGTTAATGTGTGGAGGTTAAATATTTTTAGGAATATTTTTGCGTTCCATGCGCCACCTTCCAGCTGAATGTGGGGGGGGGGGGGGTGTTCCCAAATTGGAACCCTAGTCCCCTTCTGGTTATTGCAACCGCTGTGTCAGATTTTTTTTTTTTTATTACAGAAAAACATAATCTGAGTGCGGCGCTCAGAGCCCAATCCAGCCAAAGAAATATCCGCCATGTTGGAGTCAACAGAAGATAGAAATAACATTATAAATATTCACTTACCTTTGATGATCTTTATCAGAAGGCACTCCCAGGAATCCCAGTTCGACAATAAATTACTGATTTGTTCCATAAAGTCCATAATTTATCTCCAAAAAGCCACTTGTTGTTAGCGTGTTCAGCCCAGTAATCCATCTTCATGAGGCGCGAGCACTACGTCCAGACAGAAACTCGAAAAGTTCCGTTACAGGTCATAAAAACATGTCAAACGATGTAGGGAATCCATCTTTAAGATGTTTTTAACATAAGTCACCAATAAGGTTCCAACCGGAGAATTTCATTGTCTGTAGAAAAGCCCTGGAACGAGAGCTAACTCTGTCGGGACCGCGCGTCACGAGCATGAGACACTCTGCCAAACCCATGACTCATTCAGCTCCCACTCCATCCTCATTTATAGCAGAAGCCTGAAACAAGTTTCTACAGACAGTTGACATCTAGTGGAAGCCTTAGGAAGTGCAACGTGACCCCATAGACACTGTGTATTCGGTAGGCCAAGCTTCGAAAAACTACAAACCTCAGATTTCCCACTTCCTTGTTGATTTTTCTCAGGTTTTCGCCTGCCATATGAGTTCTGTTATACTCACCAACGTCATTGAAACCGTTTTAGAAACTTCCGAGTGTTTTCCATCCAATACTACTAATACTATGCATATATTAGCATCTGGGACAGAGTAGGAGGCAGTTCACTCTGGGCACGCTATTCATCCAAAAGTGAAAATGCTGCCCCCTATCCCAAATAGGTTTTAATGACACACATGAGGCTCAGTTATTGATTGGGGTTGGTTATGTTTTCACTTGCCACTGCAGAAAAATGTATTAAATGTTTGTTTCCCTACTGGTTGGTTAAATGTACATATCAACAAGGTGTTATGTCATTGGCTACACTTGCAGATAGGGGGAGATCGCGATAGGCTTCCTTATATGTGGTTCGGCAGGGTAGCCTAGTGTTTAGAGCATTGGACTAGTAACCGAAAGGTTGCAGGTTTGAATCCCCGAGCTGACAAGGTACAAATCTGTTGTTCTGCCCCTGAACAGGCAGTTAAACCACTGTTCCTAAGCCGTCATTGAAAATAAGACTAGTAAAATAAAGGTAAAATTACAATTTAAAAAATAAAATGTGGTAAGATGGCGCCGACAGAGAGGGTCACCTCGCTTCTTGTCCTTAGGAAACTTTGCAGGTTTTTTTATGTATAATTTCTTAGTGGACTTCTTGTCAGACTTTGGAGGCGCGCACACCACCCACCGCTTCTGAGTATATTACTCACTAGTGTCCAGTCTCTAGATAACAAGGTAGATGAAATTCGGGCAACGGTTGCTTTCCAAAGAGACATCCGGGATTGTAACATACTCTTTTTCTCTGGGGACATGCTGTCGGAGTCGTTACAGCCACCGGGATTCTTTGAGCGTTGTGCCAACAGGAATAAACATCTCTCTGAAAAGAAGAAGGCCAAGGGTGTATGTGTCATGAATAATGACTAATGGTGTAATTGTAACAACATACAGGAACTCAAATCCTTCTGTCCACCTGACCTAGAATTCCTCGCAATCAAAGGCTGACTGTATTAAGTGAGAAATACTCGGTCAGGTGAACAGAAGGACTTGAGTTCCTGTATGTTGTTACAATTACACCATTAGTCATTAATCATGAAACATACACCCCCGCCCTTCTTCTTCCCGGAGAGATTTCTGTCCCGGTAGCTGCACCGACAATTACACCATTAATCGTCAGTTATTGTCACAGCCATGTACATATATACTACGACGGCCCTCAAGGAACTCCACTGGACTTTATGTAAACTGAAAACCATACATACCACCATACATACTGAGGCTGCATTTATTGTAGCTGGGGAATATAACAAAGCAAACTTGAGAACAAGGCTACCTAAATTCTATCAACATATTGATGGTAGTACTCGGGCTGGAAAAACACTGGATCACTGCTACTCTAACTTCTGCGGTGCATACAAGGCCCTCTCCCTCCCTCCGTTCGACAATTCTGACCATGACTCCATTTTGCTTCTCCCCTCCTATAGGCAGAAGCTCAAACAGGATGTACCCGTGACAGGGACCATTCAACGCTGGTCTGACCAATCAGAATCCACGCTTCAAGATTGTTTTGATCAATGAGAGAATAATATAGATTTATACGCTGATATGGTGAGTTTATAAGGAAGTGCACAGGAAATGTTGCACCCACTGTGACTACTAAAACCTACCCTAACCAGAAACCGTGGATAGATGGCGGCATTCGCGCAAAACTGAAAGTGCGAACCACCTCATTTTCCATGGAAAGATGACTGGAAATATGGCAGAATACAAACAGTGAAGTTATTCCCTCCATAAGGCAATCAAACAAGTGAAGTGACAGCATAGGGGGCAAAGTGGAGTTGCAAATAAATGGCTCAGACATGAGACGTACTGTATGTGGCAGGGTCTACAGACCATCACAGACTTCTAGACAAACTAAACATCTTCTTTGCCCGCTTTGAGGATAACAGTGCAACCAACGCGGCCCACTACCAAGGACTGTGGGCTCTCCTTCCCCATGGCCGACATGAGTAAGACATTTAAACATGTTAACCCTCGCAAGGCTGCCGGCTCAGACGGCATCCCTAGCTGCATTCTCAGAGCATGTGCAGACCACCTAGCTGGTGTGTTTACGTACATATTCAATCTCTATCTATCCCAGTCTGCTGTCCCCACATGCTTTAAGATGGCCACCATTGTTCCTGTACACAAGAAGTCAAACATAAATTAACAGAATGACTATCGCCTGTAGCACTCACTTCTGTCATCATGAAGAGCTTTGAGAGACTATTCAAGTATCATATCACTTCCACCTTACCTGTCACCCTGGACTCACTGTAATTTACATACCGCCCCCATAGGTTGACAGCCGATGCAATCGCCATCACACTGCACACTGACATATCCCATCTGGACAAGAAGAATACCTATGTAAGAATGTTGGTTACTGACTACAGCTCAGCATTCAACACCATAGTACCCTCCAAGCTCATCATTAAGCTTGAGGCCCTGGGTCTCAAGCACTCTGTGCAATTGGGTCCTGGATGTCCTGACGGGCCGCCCCCAGGTGGTGAAGGTCGAAAAAAACATCTCCACTTCACTGATCCTCAACACTGGGGCCCCACAAGGGTGCGTGCTCAGCCCCCTCCTGTACTCCCTGTTCACCCATGACTGTGTGGCTATGCACGCCTCCAACTCGATCATCAAGTTTGCAGATGACACAACAGTAGAAGGCTTGATCACCAACAATGACAAGACAGCCAATGGGGAGGAGGTGAGGGTACTCGGAGTGTGGTGTCAGAAAAACAACCTCTCACTCAACATCAGGAAAACAAAGGAGATGATCGTGGACTTTTGTAAACAGCAGAGGGAGGACCCCCATATCCACATCAACGGGACAGCAGTGGTGAAAGTGGAAAGTTTTAAGTTCCTCGACGTACACATCAAAGACAAACCAAAATGGTCCACCCACACAGACAGTGTGGTGAAGAAGGCGCAACAGCGCCTCTTCAACATCAGGAGGCTGAAGAAATTTGACTTGTCACCTAAAACACTCACTAACTTTTACTGATGGACAATTGAGAACAGCCTGTCGGGCTGTATCACCGCCCGGTACAGCAACTGCACCACCCACAACCGCAGGGCTTTCCAGAGGGTGGTGCAGTCTACACAACACACCACCTGCAGTCTACACAACACACCACCGGGGGCATACCACCTGCCCTCCAGGACACCTACAGCACCCAATGTCACAGGAAGGCCAAAAAAATCATCAAGGACAACCATCACCTGACCCAATGCCTGTTCACCCCGCTACCATACATAAGGCGAGATCAGTACAGGTGCATGAAAGCTGGGACCAAGAGACTGAAAAATAGCTTTTATCTCAAGGCCATCAGACTGCTAACCAGCCATCACTAACACAGAGAGGCTGCTGCCTACATAGAGACTTCAAATCATTGGCCACTTTAACAAATGGACACTAGTCACTTTATTAATACCACATTAATAATGATGTTTACATATCTTGCATTACTCATCTCATATGTATATACTGTATTTTATACCGTCTATTGCATCTTGCCTATGACGCTCGGTCATTGCTCATCTATATACACACACTTAGATTTATGTGTATTAGTCATAGTTGGGATGGTGTTCTTCGTCTTGCAAGCATCCCCCTTTTTCCTCCAAACATAACGATTGTCATTATTGCCAAACAGTTCTATTTTTGTTTCATCAGACCGGAGGACATTTCTCCTAAAAGTACAATCTTTGTCCCCATGTGCAGTTGCAAACTGCAGTCTGGCTTTTAATGGTGGTTTTGGAGCAGTGGCTTCTTCCTTGCTGAGCGGCCTTTCAGGTTATGTCGATATAGGACTCGTTTTACTGTGGATATACTGTAGATACTTTTGTACCTGTTTCCTCCAGCACTTCACAACTGTTGTTCTGGGATTGATTTGCACTTTTCGCACAAAAGTACTTTAATCTCTAAGAGACAGAACGTGTCTCCTTCCTGAGCGGTATGACGGATGCGTGGTCCCATGGTGTTTATACTTGTGTGCTATTGTTTGTACAGATGAACGTGGTACCTTCAGGCATTTGGAAATTGCTCCTAAGGATGAACCAGACTTGTGGTTTACAATTTTTTTCTGAGGTCTTGGCTGATTTCTTTTGATTTTGCCATGATGTCAAGCAAAGAGGCACTGAGTTTGAAGGTAGGCCTTGATATAATTCCACAGGTACACCTCCAATTGACTCAAATTATGTCAATTAGCCTATCAGTAGCTTCTACAGCCATCATTTTCTGGAATTTTCCAAGCTGTTTAAAGGCACAGTCAACTTAGTGTATGTAAACCTCTGACCCACTGGAATTGTGATACATTGAATTAGAAGTGAAATAATATGTCTGTATTGTTTGAAAAAATACTTGTGTCATGCACAAAGTAGATGTCCTAACCGACTTGCCAAAACTATGTAAACTTCCAACACAAGAAAGAGTAAAGATCACATCTGTTACACTGGTGCCCAGATTAGTCTTCTTGTATTTGCTGTACATCTGTTACACTGGTGCCCAGATTAGTCTTCTTGCTGTACATCTATTACACTGGTGCCCAGATTAGTCTTCTTGTCTTTGCTGTACATCTGTAACACTAGTAATGCCAAGGTTGCGGGTTCAATTCCTGTAGGGCTCACAAACGTTGATGCACTCACTGTACTGCAAGTCTCTTTTGATTGAAGTGTCTGCTAAGTGACATACATTAATATGATCGTTTCCCTGCTAGTTTTTATTTTATTAGGCAGTATTTATTTTACTAGGCAAGTCAGTTAAGAACAAATTCTTATTTTCAATGACGGCCTAGGAACAGTGGGTTAACTGCCTGTTCAGGGGCAGAACGACAGATTTGTACCTTGTCAGCTCGGGGATTCGAACTTGCAACCTTTCAGTTACTAGTCCAACGCGCTAACCACTAGGCTACCCTGCCGCCCTGCTAGGTAAACTTTGCCCAACTTTTCTCTTGCTGCCGTAGAAGTGGAATGCATACATTGGAGCTTCTCAGTTAGAAACGGGTGCTCCCCCTCTGAACCTCTACACAAGGGTGTTATACAGCGTTCAGTTAATTCATTTGTCAATCCTGTGTGTTTATCTGTTCATAAGTATGACCAATCCTCAATCTTCTCAAGGTGACTTTGGCCAATAAAATGAATAGGTTTAATTAAATAGGTAATAGACAACTGTTAATAAACTAGCTAATAATGCCTCTCTGTTGCCAAAACCTTGATCAATATTTAAAAAAATGAATATTCTAATGTCCTGGAATTTCCTGTTAAAAGTAATGCTGTGCAATTTTGAAAACAACTCCAAAGCCAACCAATGCATGTCAAAACATCACACACTGCCACTGGAAAGATACTGTAAACAACACATTATTAAGCTTCACAAAAGGCAACTGCAACCAACTGTGGTCTTGGGTCAGTGACTCGCAGAAATAATTGATGTGTTACCACTGCTATCAGAAAGCAGAGCAGCTGGAAAGGAAGTATAGAGTCGGTGTGTTCATTAGCAGTCATTGTTTGAGGTGTATTAGTGCTTGTGAACTGCTTATTTGTATATCATTGCCCTGAAATCCATCAGAAAGGCTTCCATAACAACCACAGTATAGACCTTTGAAATTAATTTCCATGTGGAAGAGGTATAACTGTGACACATCAATCCCCTGGTGAGATGACGTCATCCATTACAAAAAAAGGAAATAGATTTAACCTGTTCACTCTCTATTAAAAGAGAGCAGGATGGCCACTCAAACCAACCATAGGGAGAAAGCTAATGACCAGAGGGCAGAAGCTTAAGGAATTTTTGTTTTGTTTTTTGAGCTATACAGATCTGGGGTATGAGATGCTCGTTACAAATTGACAGGCTTTATCTCTGATCAGTAGCTAATCATTTATTTTCCTGTAGCCCTTCTCAAAGCACCAATGAATCATCACAGGTCAAACTCATTCCGAATTCCAGCTGGTCTGGTCTTGGCTGGGGCAAGTAACCAAATAAATAACCCAAAGTGGCAGGACTTTCAAGTCTAAGAACGTAATGATCCCATTGCATCTGGATAATGTCCCCTAAACTCATGGCCTCTACCACTGGGTGTAATTACTGTGCATGTACCACTCCTTATTGCTTTGAAGTTGTTATCGTGCTTCAATGTGAAACCAACCTCTTCCATTATTGAACTTTTTTCATTAGCAAAAGGCAAGTTTGGGAAGCAATGTTTGAGCAGTATCCAGACAAGCATTATATAGGACTGGACACACCACATTACCTGTATCCTTTCTCATCTCGCATAGAGTTCCCTGAGGCAAATCCAGGAGATGCTAAGGTACCAGACCTGTAATTGCTTATGGATCAATATCAATAAAAAACACACTTCTCTTTCTGCTCCAAAACCAGCAATTCAGGCACACAACAACACACAGCTGCAAACAGAGATGTGGGTTTCTCAGTCAAGATGGCTCTATCCATTCAGACACAATAAGTGCAGTCAGTTATTATAGTCATTTTAGCATAGATTAGAACTGAGAGTTCAATATCAATTTTTATGGGTAATCTAGCAGTGTGCTTTGTAGCTTAGCATTTAAGTAACCATTTCCATGCTCATGTGGAGTCTTATTGGCCTATGTTTAACAGCTGAGCGGTCAGGTCAAACTTGAAGCCAGGGAATCAGTGTTGCTCAAGGTTGGACCATTAGACTCTATCCCCGTCTAACACATAAATCACCTGGCCCCAGTTTTTCAAAAGTTATCTATCTGGTTTTCGCCTATCTGATAGCATTAAATGCATAGAAGTAGAATGAATAGAACGGACAAATCATAGACTTGAATGGGGACTCCCATTCTATTTATTCTGCTTCTATGCATTTAATCCTATCCGATAGGCTAAATCCAGATAGACAACTTTTTCAAAACTGGACCCTGGGCATATAAATAGCAATAAGCCCCAAAATTGTACAATAATATTTCCATTCCCATATTATCAACTAACACAGGTAGGCCTATTGTATGAACTATGAATTTAGTAGAGCAAATTCGGTCAACTCCTGATGGAACAGTGACTGTTTTTGTGAATAGCTCTCTGGCTTCCCAGGAACTGTACTTATCTGATTGTACACTTTTCAGGATGTCTTTTGTGTGTGTGTGTGTGTGTGTGTGTGTGTGTGTGTGTGTGTGTGTGTGTGTGTGTGTGTGTGTGTGTGTGTGTGTGTGTGTGTGTGTGTGTGTGTGTGTGTGTGTGTGTGTGTGTGTGTGTGTGTGTGTGTGTGTGTGTGTGTGGGAGGCCAGATGTCCAGGATGTCTTTGTGTGTGTGTGTGTGTGTGTGTGTGTGTGTGTGTGTGTGTGGGAGGCCAGATGTCCAGGATGTCTTTAGTGTGTGTGTGTGTGTGTGTGTGTGTGTGTGTGTGTGTGTGTGTGTGTGTGTGTGTGCGTGCGTGCGTGCGTGCGTGCGTGCGTGCGTGCGTTTGCGTGTTTTCAACCTTGGAATCAAGAGAGTGGTCAAACAGTTTGGTAAGAGGAGATACACTGTAACTGCGACAAAAATGACATTATTCTAGATAGGAAAATAAAACATTTCAGTCGAGATTACATTTTGTTGTTTTCACATATCCTCTCATTAAGTGGTTCATTATGTCAGAAATGCCCTCCCTTTGATCAGTTAATAGATTTCATATAAAACAAATTTTGTTCCTAAGGCAAGACATGTTTTACATATTTCTGTTGCGAGAATTATTATGTCTCATTTTCAAAACAATCTAACCGTTTGTACATTCTGGTATTGATAACGTCTCTCCATTTTATATGTTGACAAATTGTTTTATTGTCCAGTTCAGTTGGTTTTGTTCTACTTGAAATGTCAGTTGAACAATTCAAAAGTCTGCATGCACTGAATCACTTTCCTAATTTCTGTTACCATGGCAACATATGTCAGAGAGAAAACAGAGCAGCGCCTACTAAACATTACATTTCTTTCACTAATCAAAATGTCTAAAATGAAATATCATTGAATCAAATATATTATTTGGGTGAATGTGGTTATTAATATTTGCATATCAGAATTTCTTTTTATTAGGGAACAAATACTTTGATTTAATTTGTGACAGATCATGAATGGGACTGTAGAGTATTACGTTGATGGCTCTAGATGTAAAATCAGCTCAACATTCAAGAATCTAACCAACACAACCGCTAAACACAACAGAGTAAATGTGATCACTAATAGCGCAGAGAAAACAGGTCACATAGCCATGGTGTGAGAGGTGAGGAGTGTCCCTTCAGGTCAGGTCAGGGGGTCCCTGGCCTTCCGTGACCCTCTGTGTCTAGCGGAAAATGCATGGCCTGTCCGATAATTACACTCCATCTGTGGACCGTGTGTGTGTGTGTCTGTTGCCCCTTCCCCTCTGCTCCATCCTCTCCTCACCCCGACCCTCACCACCTCCTCCCTCCACCACTCACCTCCGCCCCCGTCCCACTCCCATGCCACCGCTCTCTGTTCTGCCCTCTGGCTTTCCATTAAATATGGCATTAAAAGCCCTGGTTTCACCTCAGAGACGGCTCCATCATGCCCTGTCTGCACTGTAATAACACAGCACAAAAGAGATTGATGGGTTGCATTAAACCCTGTGTGTTGTGAGCACATTTAACTAGTAGGTGAGAGAAGAGGGGAATGCAGTTTCCCGGTCAAGTCATTTGGCTCCCTGCTGCCGCCAATGGCCGCTGCTGACAACTTTCTCTGTTGGAACTTCAGAATTTAGAAGCCTCAGAACTAAGAACCTTCAAATCTCAGGATTTTTCTTTTGTTCGTATTCAAAGGTAACAATGAGTTAGACAGCATCTGCTGCGAATGGAAGGGCCACGATTACAACCAGGATACAATGCAGCTTGAGTTAGACATACAGTAGACTGTACAAACTAGTAGATGATGGCTGTACTCTGTGTGTGATGACTGTGTACTGAGAGATCATATTAATATAAGAATGGTTTTCTTACATAGACTACTGAACTGTACTGTGATGACTCTGTTTCCAGAGAGATAATATGAGAGATTGGATACTTGCTAGTTCTGTGCTGTTGTACTTATGAAAGAGGAGCTGTCATGTCGTAATGATGGCTGTGTTTGTGTTTCCGGATTCCCTCTAGTGTCCCACATGTGTCCAGGGCTGTATCGACAAACACTTGAATTTGCTCTGTACAGCCTGCAGAGAGAATGCAGACAAAGCTAGCAATTACAAGTGCTTAGTTTATCATCAGTACACAAATAAAACAGCAAGTAAGCATTCACCACGCTGTACTCTCGGACTGTGCCCCCCGAACACTAATTAACAGACAAACGTGTGTAATAAAAAAGCCCCCTCGCTCTTAGCACCATGACAACGGTCCCAGAAGAGAGACTGACAGACAGACAGGCAGCCATTCCTGCAGATCTGTGTAAACTTGGCTTAACACAACAGTGCTAGGCCATTCTGATTCATATGACGTCAATGCATTGAATTCTGAGCCACGGCATGAACGGCACTGCGTGAAGAAACACGGCTTTAATGTTTGCTCTTAAAGGGATTAGCCTGGCTAATACATAAAGCTAAACCCACTTCTTTCAGACTGAAATGTCTTCCTCCATGTTTTATTCATGCTGCTCATCTAGACAAGGACAGACAGGTGGGGCGGGTGAGGAGGTACTATAGGGGCTGGTAGAAGGAGTGGAGGGAGTGGAGCTGTGACACGGGCATTCCAGATACAGATGTAGGATCTTAATTTAAACTATATTGAAACAGTAAAATAATCCTGCAGCAACAGGATTTAAATGTTTAGTCCATAATGTTCCTTAGTCGGTGGTTAGGCTATTAGCTGGCCAAAATTAGGCTACATGAGTGCAATACTGTTAATATAACCGTGTGATAGTGTGGACTTTTAGTGAATTTTTGCCAATCATATTACATGACAATTCTCACTAACCAAGGAGCGATCAAATTTAGATCCTACCTCTGTATCATTATTGGATAGGAAGGGCCTTAAAAGTCCATCGTCTGATAGACAGACCTCTGTCAGAATCCTCTCCTGTGTTCCTCTGATACGCGACAGTAGATCTCCCTTTTATCCAGTGCTGTGTTTGTTTTATACCTCTTGCTTACCCAGGGAGTCATCCGTTGGGGTTTGATCAGTTGAACACATGAAAGACATGGTTGCTATGGTGCCTAGTGGCAGACTTAGTAGTTTACTCCAGCAAATGTATCCTTAATTACTTGTTTTAAGGGTTTTTTATGTGCATTGTTTTTATCAATTGTTTTAAATAGCTTATCAAGCATTGAAGACAGATATAATATTAAGTTAGTTAACATTTTTTACAACTTCTTCAATCAACTAGTTAATTGTTTAGATTCAAAAACCATCCCAAATCTTCATAGAGCCTTATGTCCTGAATCCTCATCTCAACCTCATCTTCTCCCATCTCCTGACCAAAGGCTGGACAAAGATTCAGAAATGTTAGGAACCCACATTCACTATTGTTAGGTTCTAATTATCAGAGTAAAAACTCTACGGACACTATGAAAGCTCAAACCAAGTTTATTCTTCCCAGAGGGTCAATACAGCCGCATAGAAATCCAAACCTATCACTACAAAGAAGGATTCCTCAGAAGTTTTGAAAGGATTAAAGCCACCCTGTGTGAGGAGCTCAAGAACTGCTTTATTCAAAATGGAATCCTACAGAAAAAAATGCAGATTGCGAGGACAACTAGGGGTTAGGAGATTATTAAACAAACTAGAGTGTTTCGTGTACACTCCCAATGAGAGCACTACACTCTTTAGAGCCTTGGCGCAGTTCAAATGTCATCTACAACGCCCTTGCCTATCAGCATGGAACTATTTAATGCCCAGCCTGTAACAAATAACTCCTTCCTGTTGCTCGACCACATACAGTGCATTCAGAAATTATTCAGACCCCTTGACTTTTTCCACATTTTGAAACGTCACAGTCTCATTCTAAAATTGATTGAATTGATTTTTCCCCATCAATCCACACACCCAATAATGACAATGGAAAACAGGTTTTTAGATTTTGTTTTAAATATCACATTTACATAAGTATTCAGATCCTTTGCTATGAGACTCGCAATTGAGCTCAGGTGCATCCTGTGTCCATTCCACAACTTCATTGGAGTCCACCTGTGGTAAATTCAGTTGATTGTACATGATTTGGAAAGGCACACACTAAGGTCCCACAGTTGACAGTGTATGTCAGAGCAAAAACCAAGCCATGAGGTCAAAGGAATTGTCAGAGCTTCAAGACAGGTTTGTGTCGAGGCACAGATCTGAGGAAGGGTACAAAAACAATTATGCAGCATTGAAAGTCCCCAAGAACACATTGGCCTCCATCATTCTTAAATGGAAGAAGTTTGGAACCACCAAGACGCTTCCTAGAGCTCTCCGCCTGGCCAAACTGAGCAATCGGGGGAGAAGGGCCTTGGTCAGAGAGGTGACCAAGAACCCAATGGTCCCTCTGTCAGAGCTCCAGACTTCCTCTGTGGAGATGGAAGAACCATCCAGAAGGACAACCATCTCTGTAGCACTCCACAAATCAGGCCTTTATGGTAGAGTGGCCAGACAGAAGCCACTCCTCAGTAAAAGGCATATGACTGCCGCTTGGGATTTTCCAGAAGGCACCTAAAGGACTCTCAGACCATGAGAAACAAGATTCTCTGGTCTGATGAAACCAAGATCGAACTCTTTGGCCTGAATGCCAAGCGTCACGTATGGAGGAAACCTGGTACCATCCCTACAGTGAAGCATGGTGGGGGCAGCATCATGCTGTTGGGATGTTTTTCAGCGGCAGGGACTGGGAGTATAGTCCAGATGGAGGGAAATATCAATGGAGCAAAGTTCATAGAGATCCTAGATGAAAACATGCTCCAGAGAGCTCAGGACCTCAGATTGGGGCGAAGGTTTACCTTCCAACAGGACAATGACCCTAAGCACACAGCCAAGCAAAACGTAGAAGTGGTTTGGTGACAAGTCTCTATATGTCTTTGAGTGGCCCAGCCACGGACTTGAACCCGATCGAACATCTCTGGAGAGATCTGAAAATAGCTGTGCAGTGAGGCTCCCCATCCAACCTGACATAGCTTGAGAGGATATGTAGAGAAGAATGGGAGAAACTCCCCAAATTTTTATTTATTTATTTTATTTCACCTTTATTTAACCAGGTAGGCTAGTTGAGAACAGGTTCTCATTTGCAACTGCGACCTGGCCAAGATAAAGCATAGCAGTGTGAACAGACAACACAGAGTTACACATGGAGTAAACAATTAACAAGTCAATAACACAGAGAAAAAAAGGGGAGTCTATATACAATGTGTGCAAAAGGCATGAGGAGTTAGGCGAATAATTACAATATTGCAGATTAACACTGGAGTGATAAATGATCAGATGATCATGTACAGGTAGAGATATTGGTGTGCAAAAGAGCAGAAAAGTAAATAAATAAAAACTGTGGGGATGAGGTAGGTGAAAATGGGTGTGCAATTTACCAATAGATTATGTACAGCTGCAGCGATCGGTTAGCTGCTCAGCTAGCTGATGTTTGAAGTTGGTGAGGGAGATAAAAGTCTCCAACTTCAGCGATTTTTGCAATTTGTTCCAGTCACAGGCAGCAGAGTACTGGAACGAAAGGCGGCCGAATGAGGTGTTGGCTTTAGGGATGATCAATGAGATACACCTGCTGCAGCGCGTGCTACGGATGGGTGTTGCCATCGTGACCAGTGAGCTGAGATAAGGCGGAGCTTTGCCTAGCATGACCTTGTAGATGACCTGAAGCCAGTGGGTCTGGCGACGAATATGTAGCGAGGGCCAGCCGACTAGAGCATACAAGTCGCAGTGGTGGGTAGTATAAGGTGCTTTAGTGACAAGACGGATGGCACTGTGATAAACTGCATCCAGTTTGCTGAGTAGAGTGTTGGAAGCAATTTTGTAGATGACGTCGCCGAAGTCGAGGATCGGTAGGATAGTCAGTTTTACTAGGGTAAGCTTGGCAGCGTGAGTGAAGGAGGCTTTGTTGCAGAATAGAAAGCTGATTCTTGATTTGATTTTCGATTGGAGATGTTTGATATGGGTCTGGAAGGAGAGTTTGCAGTCTAGCCAGACACCTAGGTACTTATAGGTGTCCACATATTCAAGGTCGGAGCCATCCAGTGTGGTGATGCTAGTCGGGCAAGCGGGTGCAGGCAGCGATCAGTTGAAAAGCATGCATTTGGTTTTACTAGCGTTTAAGAGCAGTTGGAGGCCACGGAAGGAATGTTGTATGGCATTGAAGCTCGATTGGAGGTTAGATAGCACAGTGTCCAATGACGGGCCGAAAGTGTATACAATGGTGTCGTCTGCGTAGAGGTGGATCAGGGAATCGCCCGCAGCAAGAGCAACATCATTGATATATACAGAGAAAAGAGTCGTCCCGAGAATTGAACCCTGTGGCACCCCCATAGAGACTGCCAGAGGACCGGACAACATGCCCTCCGATTTGACACACTGAACTCTGTCTGCAAAGTAATTGGAGAACCAGGCAAGGCAGTCATCCGAAAAACCGAGGCTACTGAGTCTGCCGATAAGAATATGGTGATTGACAGAGTCGAAAGCCTTGGCAAGGTCGATGAAGACGGCTGCACAGTACTGTCTTTTATCGATGGCGGTTATGATGTCGTTTAGTACCGTGAGTGTGACTGAGGTGCACCCGTGACCGGCTCGGAAACCGGATTGCATAGCGGAGAAGGTACGGTGGGATTCGAGATGGTCAGTCACCTGTTTGTTGACTTGGCTTTCGAAGACCTTAGATAGGCAGGGCAGGATGGATAAAGGTCTGTAACAGTTTGGGTCCAGGGTGTCACCCCCTTTGAAGAGGGGGATGACTGTGGCAGCTTTCCAGTCCTTGGGGATCTCAGACGATATGAAAGAGAGGTTGAACAGGCTGGTAATAGGGGTTGCAACAAAGGCGGCGGATAGTTTCAGAAATAGAGGGTCCAGATTGTCAAGCCCAGCTGATTTATACGGGTCCAGGTTTTGCAGCTCTTTCAGAACATCTGCTATCTGGATTTGGGTAAAGGAGAACCTGGAGAGGCTTGGGTGAGGAGCTGCGGGGGGGCCGGGGCTGCTGGCCGAGGTAGGAGTAGCCAGGCGGAAGGCATGGCCAGCCGTTGAGAAATGCTTGTTGAACTTTTCGATAATCATGGATTTGTCGGTGGTGACCGTGTTCCCTAGCCTCAGTGCAGTGGGCAGCTGGGAGGAGGTGCTCTTGTTCTCCATGGACTTCACAGTGTCCCAGAACTTTTTGGAGTTGGAGCTACAGGATGCAAACTTATTTTGTGCTGGTCGAGGGCAGTCAGGTCTGGAGTGAACCAAGGGCTGTATCTGTTCTTAGTTCTGCATTTTTTGAACGGAGCATGCTTATCTAAAATGGTGAGGAAGTTACTCTTAAAGAATGACCAGGCATCCTCAACTGACGGGATGAGGTCAATGTCCTTCCAGGATACCCGGACCAGGTCGATTAGAAAGGCCTGCTCATAGAAGTGTTTTAGGGAGCGTTTGACAGTGATGAGGGGTGGTCGTTTGACTGCGGCACCGTAGCGGATACAGGCAATGAGGCAGTGGTCGCTGAGATCCTGGTTGAAGACAGCGGAGGTGTATTTGGAGGGCCAGTTGGTCAGGATGACGTCTATGAGGGTGCCCTTGCTTACAGAGTTAGGGTTGTACCTGGTGGGTTCTTTGATGATTTGTGTGAGATTGAGGGCATCTAGCTTAGATTGTAGGACTGCCGGGGTGTTAAGCATATCCCAGTTTAGGTCACCTAGCAGAACAAACTCTGAAGCTAGATGGGGGGCAATCAATTCACAAATGGTGTCCAGGGCACAGCTGGGAGCTGAGGGGGGTCGGTAGCAGGCGGCAACAGTGAGAGACTTATTTCTGGAGAGAGTAATTTTCAGAATTAGTAGTTCGAACTGTTTGGGTATGGACCTGGAAAGTATGACATTACTTTGCAGGCTATCTCTGCAGTAGACTGCAACTCCTCCCCCTTTAGCAGTTCTATCTTGACGGAAGATGTTATAGTTGGGTATGGAAATCTCTAAATTTTTGGTGGCCTTCCTGAGCCAGGATTCAGACACGGCAAGGACATCAGGGTTAGCAGAGTGTGCTAAAGCAGTGAGTAAAACAAACTTAGGGAGGAGGCTTCTGATGTTGACATGCATGAAACCAAGGCTTTTTCGATCACAGAAGTCAACGAATGAGGGTGCCTGGGGACATGCAGGGCCAGGGTTTACCTCCACAGGAGTAGTATGAGGGTGCGGCTAAGGGCTATCAAAACTTGTCGCCTAGAGCATTGGGGACAGATAATTAGAGGAGCAGGTTTCTGGGCATGGTAGAATATTTTCAGGGCATAATGCGCAGACAGGGTTATGGTGGGGTGCGGGTATGGCGGAGGTAAGCCCAGGCACTGGGTGATGATGAGAGAGGTTTTATCTCTGGACATGCTGGTTGTAATGGGTGAGGTCACCGCATATGTTGGAGGAGGGACAAAGGAGGTATCAGGGGTATGAGGAGTGGGACTAGGGGCTCCATAGTGAACTAAAACAATGATAACTAACCTGAGCAACAGTATACAAGGCATATTGACATTTGAGGTAGACATACAGCGAGGCATACAGTAATCACAGGTGTTGAATTGGGAAAGCTAGCTAAAACAGTGGGTGAGACAACAGCTAATCGGCTAGCATAACAACAGCAGGTAAAATGGCATTGACTAGGCAACGGGGCCGACAGATAAAACAAACAAGCAGAATGGAGTACCGTGATTAATGGACAGTCCAGCGTGCATCAGCTATGTAGCCAAGTGATCAGAGTCCAGGGGGCAGCGGTGGATGGGGCAGGGGGGCTGGGCTGGCGAGTGTTATCCAGGTTAAGAAAACTAACTAAGTAGCTTGTAGCTAGCTAGCTGGTAGCTAAATAGCTTGTAGCTAGCTAGCTGGTAGCTAAATAGCTTGTAGCTAGCTGGTTAGCTTCTGGAGGTTTTTGGGTGTGTTCTGGGCTAAACAAGCTAAACAAGCTAGCAGTTAGCCTGCCGAGTTAGCAAGCAAGGAGTTAGCGAGGGCTAGTGAGTTAGCCTTTGGAGGACGTTGCGATGGGGTGAGTCTGTTTATTCCTCTTCATGCGGTGACATCGATAGACCGGTCGTGGATCCGGGTATAGAAGCCCAGGAGTATGCTAGGAGCTCTGGCCGGGCTAGCTTCAAACTACGTGGGTGGAAACGCTAGCCAGGAGTAATCAACCAGGGTTGCTGTTTAGCTCGATAGCTAGTTGTGAAGATCCAGCTGAAGAATGTTCCGTTTGTGGTGGGAATCCGGGGGTAAAAACATAAAAAAATTAATAGGTCCGTAATGCTCTGGTTAGCGTCGTGTTGTTCGAACTGGCGAGAGCATTCCGAGCTAAAGTTTAGCTGAAGACCGCTAGTATAGCTGGCTAGCTTCAGTTGAAGGGTTCCGGTTTCGAAGTAAATATAACTACTTTAGGAAAAGTAGCTACATTGGCGGATTGCAGAAGAGTATTTGGAAGCATAGGTTTAGCAAAATGTTTTTAAAGATATGCGAAGAAAAAAATATCTAAAATATCTAAAACGAAAAAGAGACGATATTTACAGAGAGACGATACGACAGGATGAGTTACTGCTACGCCACTGTTACTGTTACGCCATCTTGGAATCAAATACAGGTGTACCAAGCTTATAGCGTTATACCCAAGAAGACTCGAAGCTGTAATCGCTGCCAAAGGTACTTCAACAAAGTACTGAATAAAGAATCTGAATACTTATGTAAATGTTATATTTCAGAAAGTTTTCAGATCCATTGACTTTTCCACATTTTGTTACGCTACGTTCTTATTTTGAAATGGATTCAATTGTTTTTGTCCCTCATCAATGTACACACCATATACTATAATGACAAAGCAATAACAAGTTCTTAGATGTTTTTGCACATTTCTAAGAAATAAAAACTTAAATATAATATTTGCTGGATTGCTGCAGAGATTTGTCCTTCTGGAATGTTCTCCCATAGGAACTCTGGAGCTCTGTCACAGTGACCATCGGGTTCTTGGTCACCTCCCTGACCAAGGCCCTTCTCCCCCAATTTCTCAGTTTGGCAGGGCAGCCAGCTCTAGAAAGAATCTTGGTGATTCCAAATTTCTTCCATTTAAGAATAATTGAGGCCACTGTGTTCTTGGCAACCTTCAAGGCAGAAATGTTTGGCCTCTACACAATCCTGTCCTTGAGCTCTACGGACAATTCCTTTGACCTCGCGGCTTGGTGCTTGCTCTGACATGCACTGTCGATTGTGGGATATTATATAGACAGGTGTGTGCCTTTCCAAATCATGTCCTTTTGAGTCTCATAGCAAAGGGTCTGAATACTTCTGTCAATAGGGTATTTCAGTTTTTTTTCAAGGGGAAATTTCTTTTGAATGATTCACTGGTGCTCTTTCACCTGGAACTGCACTTTCCAAATACACTACCTCAAGCTGAATGGAACTAAAACTGTCCCCCCTGTCTAATGCCTGAACCGTGCTCTTTTGAATGATTCACTACAAAATCCAAACCCCAATACTTCATGACTGTGCTTCTAGTTTATCAGCCTCCTAAGCCTAACTCATTCTTTATCCCTAAAATCACTGATCTGCTCACATCACTCTGCTCCACCTCAACCAACATTGTGATTCTAGGAGATTTCAATATCGAAGTTGAGTCTCTCTCATGTCAATCTCCTGCTGAGTTTCTGAGTTTGATTGACTGTCTTGACCTGAAGCGAACTTGTTAATGTCCCCACACACACCCGTGGGCACATACTTGACCGGGTCATTGCTGACTTTGCCCCCATCAACAACTTGCAGGTCTATGACCTCGGTGTGTCTGACAACGAGGTTGTCACACTAGACTTGAAATTCCTACCCCCTCTGACCAAGTCCAAGCACTGGAACTGGAAAATCATCGACCAGAGCCAGCCTGTCAGATGACATCTGGAACCTGTCTCCTCCAGCTTCTTCGTCAGTTGATGAAACTGTGGAGTTTTACAACCAAACCCTGAGCAGTGTGCTTGACCTTCACGCCCCCATAAAAGTACAGGACATCGCATTCGTTCGCTCAGCTCACTCACTGGTTTACTCCAGAACGGAGAAACATGAAATCCACTGGACGCATCCTGGAGCGACGTTTCAGAAACTAAGGCCTCAATGTCCACAAACTGGCCGTTCAAGAGCACCAAAGGGCCTATTCCAAGGCCCTGAAAGAGGCACAGTCGATGTTCTACTCTCATCTCCAACTCTACTACTCTGACTCCTCCCGCCCTCAATCATCCACCAATGCCACTTCGGCCTCTCTCCTCACCCAGGGAGGTATTGAGAAAACTATCTCCATAATGAAAACCTCCTCCTGTACCATGGATCCTATTCCAACAGCTCTGCTCAAATCATGCACCCCTGCACTCAGTCCTCTGATAACCAAGATTGCTACCCACCACCTTCAATCTGTCAGTGTCCCACCTGCATTTAAGACCACTGTCATCAGCCCCATTCTGAAGAAGCCCACCATGGACCCAGAAGTTTTGGCCAATTACAGGCCAATATCCAACCTCCCCTTTCTCCTAGGTGTTGCAAAACTTGGTTGCTGTACAGCTCCAGGACTATCTAAATCAGAACCACCTATTTGAAAATTTCCAGTTTCCAGCCTGCCCACAGCACTGAAACGGCCCTACTCAGGGTCACCAATGACCTACTGATGGCGGCTGATGCAGGCTCTCCCTGTCTTCTGATCCTCCTAGACTTGATCACAGTGTTTGACACTGGTGACCACCCAATATTCCTGGAACACCTCTGGGACACCATCGGACTGTTTGGACCAGCTCTGAGCTGGTTCCACTCCTACCTTTGAGACAGGACTGAGTATGTGTCGCTAGGTGGGTCCCGGTGCTGGACCCACAATGTCACCTGCGGTGTCCCACAAGGATCTGTTCTTTGACCCATCCTGCGTGTCCTGTACATGCTCACCCTCTGTCGTGTCATTCCGCTGCTATGCTGATGACACCCAAATTAATTGCAAATAGATGCAATAGAATAGTTTTCAGTGAAAATATTTTTAATGAT
This sequence comes from Oncorhynchus gorbuscha, assembly GCF_021184085.1. Classification (NCBI taxonomy): domain Eukaryota; kingdom Metazoa; phylum Chordata; class Actinopteri; order Salmoniformes; family Salmonidae; genus Oncorhynchus; species Oncorhynchus gorbuscha. Next base: position 79,667,495 of record NC_060182.1, read on the forward strand.
AACTCATTTTAATAAAATTCCTCCCTCTTTCCTGCAATTTTCCGTATCTTTGGTTATGTTACCCTGGCCTTTGCTTTCGCATACTTTTTTCCATGTGCAAGTTTCATTCCTGCGACATAGCACCCTAGATCCCACTGCTGGTTTTGTTCTGAAACTGAACAAGATTGGTCCCTAGTTGGGAGACCAGATGTAGCTGGAAGTGGTGAAACGTCCCACGTGTTCAAAAACTACGTGTTTGACTCATGAACATTTCAACAAATGTTTTTTGTTGTTGTTGAAAAGCACGTTTTTTCACATGGGACTTTTTCATGTTTATTTTTTGTAAGGAAAATAAATATACACACCTGAAAAATGATACCTAATGTAATCAGTTTTTTGTATTGAACTATGCAAGTCAGTTAAGAACAAATTCTTATTTACAATGACGGCCTAGGAACAGTGGGTTAACTGCCTTGTTCAGAGGCAGAACGGCAGATTACATATCTTTGTCAGCTCAGGGATTTGATGTAGCAACCTTTCAGTTACTGGCCCAATGATATAACCACTAGGCTACGTGCTGCCCAAGTTGCACAAGTGAATGCATAAAACCAAAATGTGTCCTCTGCATAGTTTGTGTGTGTGTGTGTGTGTGTTTATAAGGTGACATGATGGAGGGACTTGAGTTCAGGTGAGCAGATTAGGTGGGCAGAGTCTAAATCAAATCAAATCAAATCAAATGTATTTATATAGCCCTTCGTACATCAGCTGATATCTCAAAGTGCTGTACAGAAACCCAGCCTAAAACCCCAAACAGCAAGCAATGCAGAAGTAGAAGCACGGTGGCTAGGAAAAACTCCCTAGAAAGACCAAAACCTAGGAAGAAACCTAGAGAGGAACCAGGTTATGTGGGGTGGCCAGTCCTCTTCTGGCTGTGCCGGGTGGAGATAACAGAACATGGCCAAGATGTTCAAATGTTCATAAATGACCAGCATGGTCAAATAATAATAATCACAGGCAGAACAGTTGAAACTGGAGCAGCAGCACGGCCAGGTGGACTGGGGACCCAACTCTGTCCCTTAGTCACTGTCACTAGCCAGCTACTCAGGGACGGTTGCCCTACGTACATAGTCACTGAACACTGGTCACTTTAATAATGACTACATACTATTTACATATCTACTGCTGTACAACAATTTTAACATTTAAAAATGTTTCATTATTGTGTGCTTGTTGGACATTTACTGCATTGATTGATAGGAACATACGCATTTCTCTGCACCCACCATACCATCTGCTAAACTGTGTATTACATTTTTACTTTATTTGATAGGACTCTTAATAATAGCGGTGATTCAACTTGACAGTTAGCCCAGTTGATTAGAGTACTATGTCATCATTTGCAGGCCTAACAAAGAGCCTGAACACTAAGCTGATGAACAAGAGAACACCTCTTTTTCCCCCTCCTAAATAAATGCTGTAGTGTAGACCTGGGATTCCAGGTCATCTGCATCAGTGAATAACCACCTTTCTCTGTGGGGATGAAGACATGCTTAATAATACAAATTATAATAATAATGTAAAAAATATATATCGTTATTTTAATTGCAGACAGAATCTCAAAGTGCTTGTTAAGCAAAATAAACAACAGGTCATTTAAAAAGAAATATAAGCTAAAACAGAAGCTAAATCAGCTAGATCAAGTCTGTTTGATTTCTTCTTGAAGTCTCCAGATGGACAGCTGCGGTTATGAGAGGATCAGGAAGCTCAGCTAGATGGTCAGCGGAGGTCAACAGGTCATCTTTTTGTGCAGTTCTGAACGTGTTATCAAATTATGTATTTTACATTCTGACATGTATTTTTTTAAATATATACATTTATTTATTTTACCCCATTTTCTCCCCAATTGCTAGTTACGACCTTGTCTCATCACTACAACTCCTCAACGGGCTCCTCATGCATTTTGCACAGTGTAAAGGAACTCCCGGAGCCTTCTGAACAATACATAAATTATACACATATACATATTTGACAAGAAAGTTTTTGCTGCTTTAATGAATGGGAATATGCAGTGAATATTTGAAGGGAAAGACCCATGGCAACATCCAAAGAAAACATATATTGTGATTAACGATGCTTGAATAGGTTTCCAGTAAGGATAATTAGTTTTGCTGCTTTCATGAATGAAGTGGAATATACAGTGATTATTTCAGACAGAAGAATGTATCGTCTTTCTCCCTCGACCTGACTGTTGCAGATGACAAATAGAAAGTGTTCTCTGAGGTGAAACATGGTGAAGGACAAGGTACTGTTTAAGAAGCTTTGAAATACAATTTACAAAAGCAGCGAGCCGCAAAACCGTGGAAAGCCAAATTCACACTTCCCCCTAGAATGTCGATGCCTGTTAGTGTTGTAAGGCCAAGCCAAGCTACTCTGTAAAACTATGGCCAAATGTGCACCGAGGTTCACCCCAAAAATATAGGGTTAGCTGTGTGGGATTAGACAATCACCCAGTTGAATTGACAGGTAAATTCCTCAAGCTTCTGCCACCACTAAGCTGTGTGAGTGACAGCCCAGGGAAAACAGACATGTTATTTATGCCAGTAAAGAAGTCTACTCCACAAATGTCATTTTCAGATAGTGTGCATTTATTCAGGTGGGAAGAGTCACGTTTTTGCCACAAGTTGTTCTCTCCATCAGAGGACAGTTGTTATAAGAGGAGGAATATACCGTGTCATTACAAATTAAAGTGGTGAATAGGTGGAAAGAGGTCCTGAGGAAAAATGTTGTTCGATTCCTACAGTGTAGTTAATGTGCCAATCATCTTAAATGCATCCAGTCTGAGTAGGGAGGGGAAAACTACAGGTATATATAGGAATAAATAGACCCGGGACTGGTGCTCTTTCACCTGGAACTGCACTAGCCATCACATATGTTATATGCAATGCTGTTCATTGGTGTATCTGTATTGATTTGACGAGCATAATGAGGGATAATAATTATTATAATAGCCTATTGTAAAACAATCTTCTCTAAACAATCCATTTCTATAACATTCCCTGTCATGCATAGGTGTAATTAGGTGGCAGGGAAGTCAGGTGCAGTAGAGTCAAATGTAGTGTAAAATGGAGTCTTTTAATAAAGTCCAACGAATATGCTCCATAACACTAACTGTACATAAACAAATAGACATGGGTACCAGGACCTGTCGCGCACCTAAACAACAATCACACTACACTGACAATAAAACAATCTCTGACAAAGACATGAGGGGAAACAGAAGGTTAAATACACAACAGGTAATGAATGGGATAGAAAACAGGTGTGTGGGAAGACAAGACAAAACCAATTGAAAATGAAAAAAGGATCAATGATGGCTAGAAGACCGGTGACGTCGAACGCCGAGCACCGCCCGAACAAGGAGAGGCAACGACTTCGGTAGAAGTCGTGACATTCCAAACATGTTTACCTGAGTAATGTTTTGTCAATATTTCGCAATTGGGAAATTTCCCTCACAACATGACTAATTAATTTGTGAATATTTAGAGTAGACTTATAGAATCAATTGGAACAGCAGGGAGCATGATAGCTTTTACAGATGATATTTTACAACAGCAGGTTGATGTTTGTTGTCATGAGTCTTGTCCTGGAGGCAGAACTGAACTGCTTCCGCTAGATTGTACAGCTGCAAAGTCAAAATTGAGTATATCGTAAAAATGTACGTATGAAAACAAACATGTGCTTTTTGGTCTTAATATAAGGTTAGGATTAGGCATCATGGTTAACAGTGTGGGTAAGGTTAGGGTTTGGTTTAAAATCAGTTTATGACTTTGTGGAAGTACCATTCTGCAGAGCTGAGTTTTTGATACCCTGGTGTAAGCCATCCCTGTACAACTGTAAAGGGCACCTTGCTTCAATGTATGTTCTTGTCATATTGCCAGTAGTCACTGTGTGGTTTAGCTGCCCCACCAACCACCACAACATGAGATAATAGGCAACGTGCTCTCTCATAAGTGAAATAGTTATTGTGCTGAATCCTCATTCAGTAAAGTCCATTGAGAATGACAGCATTAAAAAAGATCTTCAGTAATTCATATATTACCCTGCTAAAACCACCAACACACACTGTCTGAGTAGTGTCCCATTTTATTCACCATTCCAGCCTACCTCTACCCTAAAGCATTGTTTTGACTCTTCTCATCTTTGGAGGGAAACACACTCCTAAAAGACAATTTAAACATTTTTTGGCAAACACAAAGAACCAAAGGCCTTGCTCTTTCTCGGCCAGGTCAAGTTGTCCACCTGGGTTTACCTCTCAACCGTAAGCCAAAAAAGGAAAACATATCAAAGCGATTAATATGGAGAGAAAGTCGTCTTTGACCTTTACCAGACCAGCAACGTCAAGACACATACACACACACACACACACAGTTTTGGTGGGGATCTGGACATTTCCTCTGCAGTGTTCTGACAGGGCTGGTATTTAGGTGGATAACGTACCACTTTGGGCTGACTTGATCTGCTGGGAGCAATAAGAAGAATTCCTGACTGTAGGGTACTATGATCTGCTGGGAGTAATAAGAAGAGTTCCTGACTGTAGGTTACTATGATCTGCTGGGAGTAATAAGAAGAGTTCCTGACTGTATGTTACTATGATCTGCTGGGAGTAATAAGAAGAATTCCTGACTGTAGGTTACTATGATCTCATTGCTAACCTAACCTCATTGCAACTCCGCTCCAAGTCTCCGACCACTACCTTGTATCCTTTTCCCTCTCGCTCTCATCCAACACCTCCCACACTGCCCCTACTCGGATGGTATCGCGCCGTCCCAACCTTCGCTCTCTCTCCTCTTCCATCCTATCATCTCTTCCCTCTGCTCAAACCTTCTCCAACCTATCTCCTGATTCTGCCTCCTCAACCCTCCTCCCTTCCCTTTCTGCATCCTTTGACTCTCTATGTCCCCTATCCTCCAGGCCGGCTCGGTCCTCCCCTCCCGCCCCGTGGCTCGACGACTCATTGCGAGCTCACAGAACAGGGCTCCGGGCAGCCGAGCGGAAATGGAGGAAAACTCGCCTCCCTGCGGACCTGGCATCCTTTCACTCCCTCCTCTCTACATTTTCCTCCTCTGTCTCTGCTGCTAAAGCCATTTTCTACCACTCTAAATTCCAAGCATCTGCCTCTAACCCTAGGAAGCTCTTTGCCACCTTCTCCTCCCTCCTGAATTCCCCCCCCCCCCCCCTCCTCCCTCTCTGCAGATGACTTCGTCAACCATTTTGAAAAGAAGGTCGACGACATTCGATCCTCGTTTGCTAAGTCAAACCGCACCGCTGGTTCTGCTCACACTGCCCTACCCTGTGCTCTGATCTCTTTCTCCCCTCTCTCTCCAGATGAAATCTCGCGTCTTGTGACGGCCGGCCGCCCAACAACCTGCCCGCTTGACCCTATCCCCTCCTCTCTTCTCCAGACCATCTCCGGAGACCTTCTCCCTTACCTCACCTCGCTCATCAACTCATCCCTGACCGCTGGCTACGTCCCTTCCGTCTTCAAGAGAGCGAGAGTTGCACCCCTTCTGAAAAAACCTACACTCGACCCCTCCGATGTCAACAACTACAGACCAGTATCCCTTCTTTCTTTTCTTTCCAAAACTCTTGAACGTGCCGTCCTTGGCCAGCTCTCCCGCTATCTCTCTCTGAATGACCTTCTTGATCCAAATCAGTCAGGTTTCAAGACTAGTCATTCAACTGACACTGCTCTTCTCTGTATCACGGAGGCGCTCCGCACTGCTAAAGCTAACTCTCTCTCCTCTGCTCTCATCCATCTAGACCTATCGGCTGCCTTCGATACTGTGAACCATCAGATCCTCCTCTCCACCCTCTCCGAGTTGGGCATCTCCGGCGCGGCCCACGCTTGGATTGCGTCCTACCTGACAGGTCGCTCCTACCAGGTGGCGTGGCGAGAATCTGTCTCCTCACCACGCGCTCTCACCACTGGTGTCCCACAGGGCTCTGTTCTAGGCCCTCTCCTATTCTCGCTATACACCAAGTCACTTGGCTCTGTCATAACCTCACATGGTCTCTCCTATCATTGCTATGCAGACGACACACAAATAATCTTCTCCTTTCCCCCTTCTGATGACCAGGTGGCGAATCGCATCTCTGCATGTCTGGCAGACATATCAGTGTGGATGATGGATCACCACCTCAAGCTGAACCTCGGCAAGACGGAGCTGCTCTTCCTCCCGGGGAAGGACTGCCCGTTCCATGATCTCGCCATCACGGTTGACAACTCCATTGTATCCTCCTCCCAGAGCGCTAAGAACCTTGGCGTGATCCTGGACAACACCCTGTTGTTCTCAACTAACATCAAGGCGGTGGCCCGTTCCTGTAGGTTCATGCTCTACAACATCCGCAGAGTACGACCCTGCCTCACACAGGAAGCGGCGCAGGTCCTAATCCAGGCACTTGTCATCTCCCGTCTGGATTACTGCAACTCGCTGTTGGCTGGGCTCCCTACCTGTGCCATTAAACCCCTACAACTCATCCAGAACGCCGCAGCCCGTCTGGTGTTCAACCTTACCAAGTTCTCTCACGTCACCCCGCTCCTCCGCTCTCTCCACTGGCTTCCAGTTGAAGCTCGCATCCGCTACAAGACCATGGTGCTTGCCTACGGAGCTGTGAGGGGAACGGCACCTCAGTACCTCCAGGCTCTGATCAGGCCCTACACCCAAACAAGGGCACTGCGTTCATCCACCTCTGGCCTGCTCGCCTCCCTACCACTGAGGAAGTACAGTTCCCGCTCAGCCCAGTCAAAACTGTTCGCTGCTCTGGCCCCCCAATGGTGGAACAAACTCCCTCACGACGCCAGGACAGCGGAGTCAATCACCACCTTCCGGAGACACCTGAAACCCCACCTCTTTAAGAAACACCTAGGATAGGATAAGTAATCCTTCTCACCCCCCCCTCCTTTAAGATTTAGATGCACTATTGTAAAGTGACTGTTCTACTGGATGTCATAAGGTGAATGCACCAATTTGTAAGTCGCTCTGGATAAGAGCGTCTGCTAAATGACTTAAATGTAAATGTTAAATGTATGATCTGCTGGGAGTAATAAGAAGAGTTCCTGACTGTAGGTTACTATGATCTGCTGGGAGTATTAAGAAGAGTTCCTGACTGTAGGTTGCTATGATCTGCTGGGAGTCATAGGAAGAATTCCTGACTGTAGGTTACTATGATCTGCTGGGAGTAATACATCCTTGCTGTTTTGCAAGGAGGAATGGGAAAAAAATTCAGACTCTCGATGTGCAAAACTGATAGAGACATACCCCAAGCGACTTACAGCTGTAATCGCAACAAAAGGTGGCGCTACAAAGTATTAACTTAAGGGGCCTGAATAATTTTGCACGCCCAATTTTTCCGTTTTTGATTTGTTAAAAAAGTTTTAAATATCCAATAAATGTCGTTCCACTTCATGATTGTGTCCCACTTGTTGTTGATTATTCACAAAAAAATACAGTTTTATATCTTTATGTTTGAAGCCTGAAATGTGGCAAAAGGTCGCAAAGTTCAAGGGGTCCGAATACTTTCACACGGCACTGTAAGTGTGAAAACAGCATGACAAGAACAAGCTGTTTTTGTCCTTGCATTCAAGTACATGATATTTCTATCAAGGTTGCTAAACAAACACATGCCATTCTGCCAGATGTGGTGATGAGGCTATGTTTTCATTTTGCTCAAGTGTTTATTCCATCTGTAAGGTCATAATAAAGTCTAATGTATGTGCATTGGGAAGACAAAGCTGTCTTTATGCCCTACAGGAATGTTATACAATTGATTATCTTTCAATACCTCTTCAGCCAGACATACTTCTCTTGGTCTTCTATTCAGTTCTATAATTGCCAAGATGATATGTAATGTATACTCGGTATGTGTATAATGAGATGAACATTACTCTTACTATTTCAGAGACAGTATTCCTGTTGCTGATGCATTTAGTGCAATTCTTAGAGATGTAAAAATAAGTTGTGTTTGGACAAGTGGTAAAAAACTGTAACTTTTTGTCATCATAGTTGTATAGCCGACCACGAGTGTCCTTCTACTGGCCACTTACATGGCTTTCACCATGTAGGATTGATCATGTAAAACTTTTTCGTGCAGACTTTTATTTTGCAAAAGTGAAGCATACTGTACCACAGCACATCATAAAGTATTCTCCCCTGGGCAGATTCTGCGTGTAGACCGAATAATCTGCCGGGACTGAACGGGATGCATGAGAGTTTCCTTTTGCGAGGGTTGAGACTTCGCAAACCATAGGAACTCCCCATTTCTAACATGTAAAGTGCCTTCAGAAAGTAGTCACACCTCTTGTCTTTTTCCATATTTTGTCATGTTACAGCATGAATAAAAAAGTATTCAATTTTTATTTTGTGTCACTGGCCTACACACAATACCCCATAATGTCAAAGTGGAATGATGTTTTTAGACATTTTTAAAAATGAAAAAAAAAACATGAAAATCTGAAATGGTTTGTTATGGCAAACCTAAATAACTCCAAGAGTAAAAATGTCCTTAACAAGTCAGATAAAAAGTTGCATGGACTAACTCTGTGTGCAATAATGGTGTTTAACATGATTTTTGAATGATTACCCCATCTCTGTACCCCAGACATACAATTACAGTGCATTCGGAAAGTATTCATACCCCTTCCCTTTTTCCACATTTCTGCAGCATTGACAGTGGCCTCCATCATTCTTAAATGGAAGACGTTTGGAACCACCAAGAATTTTCCCAGAGCTGGCCCCCAGCCAAACTGAGCAATCGGCGGAGAAGGGCCTTGGTCAGGAAGGTGACCAAGAACCCGATGGTCACCATGACAGAGCTCCAGAGTTCCTCTGTGGAGATGGAGAACCTTCCAGAAAGACAACCATCTCTCCAGCACTCCACCAATCAGGCCTTTATGGAAGATTGGCCAGACGGAAGCCACTCGTCAGTAAAAGGCATATGACAGCCCTCTTGGAGTTTGCCAAAAGGCACCTAAAGGACTCTCAGAAACAAGATTCTCTGGTCAGATGAAACCAAGATTGAACACTTTGGCCTGAATGCCAAGCATCACGTCTGGAGGAAACCAGGCACCATCCCTATGGTGAAGCATGGTGGTGGCAGCATCATGCTGTGGGGATGTTTTTCAGTGGCAGGGACTGGGAGACTAGTCAGGATCGAGTCACTACAAAGATAAGAGGCGTCCTTCCTAACTCCGTTAACGGAGAGGAAGGAAACCGCTCAGGGCGAGATGGCTAGATAAATGGCTGTGATAGGAGATAATTGCGGAAGGGTTAACAACAGAGACTGCATGTCAAGCCTGAATGTAGGAAATAAGAATTATAAGTCCAGTGCCTTCAGAAAATATTCACTCCTAGGGCTGTTATGGTGACCGTATTACTGCCACACTGGCGGTCATGAGTCATGATGGCAGTCAAAATCCACATGACCGTTTAGTCAGGTAATTAGGCTTCTCCAAGCTCTGATGCTGCTGAAGGTCATTGGTAGCCTACCAAACTTGCTAACTGACCAGGCAGGGGCATGATAATGGTACATTCCAAATCAGAACTAATTTCACACATATATTATCTAGTATATATAAAGACAACATTAAATGAAGAATATGATGGGTGACAATATTAGCCTATGACGTGTGAATGACACCCAGCTTGTGCAGTAAGGCAAGGAATAGCGCAGGCCTTTTTTTGCGACTTTTTCAAGTCATAGTCGCACACCTCATGTAGCCTAGCCCATAGGCCTATATGTTTTGATAAAGCTGTTATCACAACTAAAGTGGCCAAATAACTCCTTAAAATTAAGCACATTAATCTGCTTTATAACTGGTGTAGAGCCTAACAGGCATACATGAGTATCAAGTTTGGGGCAGAAGAGTTTTACCATAAATATTAATTACATGCATAATCGCATTTGCATTCACTTTCGAGAGAAGTGTTTTCCCGCTAATGGATTGCATTTTGGAACATTCACGCCTACTGAAAAAGTTGCAAAAGCACAGGGAAAATCCTAGAGGAAAACCTGGTTCAGTCTGCATTCCAACAGTCACTGGGTGTCCTTTCAGCAGGACAATAACCTAAAACACAAGGCCAAATCTACGCGGGAGTTTCTTGGCAAGACCTGACAATAGTTGTCTAGCAATGATCAACAACCAATTTGACAGAGCTTGAAGATTGTTTTCAATAAAAATTGGCAAATGTTGCACAATGCAGGTCTGGAAGATTACAAAGGAAGTCTGTATGAAAGCGGGAAAAGGAACTATGCAAGTTGCAAAAATCGCTTACAGTGAAACTGATAGCATTTGAACTACTTTGCAGATATGAAACAAACATACACTCATAATATATCATTAAAAAGTGTTATATTTGACTCAAAATTCCATGATGTACAGTAGGTCATTGCTGGCCGAATAGATGAATGCAGTTCAATGCATGATTAATATAATTCACCAATACATTTCTTGGAAGTGCAAACAATATTGTTATCAGGTTGTAAATCACAGATGGGCTGGTACATTGTTTGCTGCCTCCACCCATTCGGGAAGGAACTGTTTCAGTTTCAATAACTTTATATTTTTACAAAAACGGACGACTGTAGCTAAGGCTGGGAATGTCAATACGATCAAACTAGCAAGGATAATTATATGTCAGTCATAATGTGGCTAATAGGCTAGAGCACATGTGTCAAATACAAGGCAAGCAAGTATAAGTGTGTTAACAGTTGAGTCATCTACTTCATGAAATTACAGCCTGATGCACTGCCATTGGTGAATTCAACTTCAACTGTGCTGCTTTTTTGTGTGACATTTTCAGCACACAACAGAGGGAAAGTGTACAGACAGACACATGCCACAGTCCTAGCAAGGCAAATAAAATGTTACAGTCTTGCTTCGGTTGTTAAAGCTTGAAAATGAATAACCAAAAAACAAAACCTGCAACAAAACACCATGCACAACTTTAAATGTTACAATAACCTATAGATACCTTTTTGTTATTTGGAGTTATTAGATACCTTTTGATTAGGGTCACAGCATATTATGCACATCTGCAAGCATAACAGCAAAAGCTGGACAAATATGATTTATCTATTTTGTTTTAATATGTTAAAATGCCATATACAGCATCCTATGTACATAAGTAGACATTATATCAGGCCATATTTTTTCTAATAAAGCGATGGCCAGTTTGGGTCGTAGTTACACAATTTCTGTCATATCAAATAGGGTATGTGTCACGTTCTGACCTTTATTTCCTGTGTTTTGTATTTAGTTAGTATGGTCAGGGTGTGAGTTGGGTGGGCAGTCTATATTTGTTTTTCTATGATTTGGGTATTTCTATGTTTCGGCCTAGTATGGTTCTCAATCAGAGGCAGGTGTCATTAGTTGTCTCTGATTGAGAATCATACTTAGGTAGCCTGGGTTTCACTGTGTGTTTGTGGGTGATTGTTCCTGTCTCTTTGCACCAGATAGGACTGGTTTGAGTTTGCACATATCTTGTTTTTTGTAGTCAGTTGTTCATGTGTACCTTAACGTATTAAAAAGAACCATGGACAATTACCACGCCGCGTATTGGTCCTCTGATCCGTTTCGCCTCTCCTCTTTGGAAGAAGAGGAGGAAATTCATTACACTATGTCTGGCCCGCAAAATGTGTTGTATTTTTTTTTCAATATGGCCTGTGCATTGATTGAGTTTGACACCGCTGGGCTAGCATATCTATTTATGTAGCTAGCTATTTATTTAGCAAGCTAAAAATACACTGTTAGCTAACTAGCTTCTAGGAGAATGTTTTGTCATTAGAGGAGTGAGTGATTTACTTTTCCCCCTCATATTGTTTTTTGGTGGCTACAGCAAGTGTCATTCTGTTAGCTAGCAAGAAATGGGAATCAATTTGCTAGCTATCAACTTGAACGACTCTTACCCACAGTTAGCATATCTCTTAGATGTCAATCAAATGTATTTGACATCGATCAAATGGGCGGGCAGGCAGGCAACTTCCCATTCACTTGTAAAAACATGGGTTGCGACAAGCATGCATTGGCAGGTAAGCTGCAGAAGGATGAGCATCTTTATCAGTGAAATGTTAACGGCCAACTAGCTAAAAAAGTTTGAGAGGGTTTATCTAATGTTCCCTCGTTAGATTTTTAGCTCATCTCACTCTGGCTAGCATTCGTTGTTGATCTTGCTGATGTGCATAGGCAACTGAGGAAGAGAGTTGACCTTTTCATGGTTGTTTGATCAATAGGACTGTGAAGTTCCCAAATGTAAGAGGACTCCTGTGGTATTTATATATTTGCCTAAATCCATTCAGGTGGATTTTGTGGCTTTTGGCAAATGTGTTCTAATGATCTAAAGTCACACTGTTGCTATTGCCTGTCTTCATCCAAACGCACGGCCGCTTTCCCACTCTATATCGCTTTAGAATTTTCACAAATGTCTTATGTCATTCCCAAGCAGAATTGACGAAAACGTCCATATAAATGCTCGCTTGTCAGAAAATGTAAAAAAAAGTGTAATATTCTTCAAGGAGTGTATATGGACAGATTTGAATAAGATTCCATGTTGCTATTGATCTAAAATTGACCCTATAAATAGTTGCTGGGCAGGGGATAGAATGACGGTCAAAGATAATAGTAAAGAAATAAAGTCAAAATATAACATAACAAATAGTACGTTTGAATGACTCTGAGGGGCAGTGTTGTCTGAAGCCTGTTTGCCTGCAGGTGTTTATACACATGCATATACACACACTCTCATTCAAATGCACACATGTGCGCATACATGGACACACACATGTAAATAGTGCCATACATGCACACAAACATATTCAGTTGGCCTTGCTGTTATGATTTTTGTGGTCCTTGATGTCTTTAGTTTTTTTTGCATTGTTCTTTTCAGTTTTCCTTTGTCTTTCTCTTTTTTGTCTTTTGTTCATTTTGATGAATGTTGGTGCATTGGGGGACAGGGGCTTGTGGGATGGGCTCTTGGGTTGTGGAATGGAATTATAAAAAAAATATTGGGTGGGAAGGTGTGTCTTTGGTGGTTGAGGGGCAGCTCATGGGAAACTGTGGTGGAGGGGATCTTGGAGGGCTGGTGGCCTGGCGGTTGGGAGCTTGTGCCGGTATCTGATGGGTCGCTGGTTCGGGTCCACGTTTTTGACCTTGTGGGAGGTCTGTCGACGTGCCCTTGAGCAGGGAGTTGACCCTGATTGCTTCTGTGTGCCGCTCTGGATGGGAATCTGTTACATGACTAATGTGATGTAGATGTTGAGCGGCTTCACTGGAAGTAGATTGTATTAAATTTCAAATATATATATTTTTAAATTAATATTTCTGTCAGTTCCACTTTAAAGGTTCAATCTACCTATTTTATCTCAATATCAAAACATTTCTGGGTAACAATTAAGTGTGATTGTTTTCAATTAAAATTCTTAGCAAAGACCAATTTCTCAAGCAAGAAGGAGTGGGCAGAGGAAACTAGATGCTATTGGCAGAGAGGTTTGGAACTCTGTTTCTTATTGTAAGGTGTGCGTACTGGCAGTAGAGAAGCAGGAGACCAAAGACTGTGTTACAATGGCGCAGTTAATGATAAAAACCACAGTGAACAAAACCCATATAAACAATGGGACAAAAACCCCAGACATAACGTGCACAAGCACTTACAATAAACAATACTGGACAAGGACATGTGGGGAACAGAGGGTTAAATAAACAACATGTAATTGATGTAGTTGAACAAATGGAAAATGAAAAGTGATTCGATGATGGCTAGAAGACCGGAGACGTCGACCGCCGGACGTCACCTGAACAATGAGAGGGACCAACTTCAGAGGAAGTCGTGACACTTATTAGATCTATGAACTAATTTCCCACCTGGTGATGTCTCCAGGCAGACCAAAACTCCATCATACCAAAACAGGCTGAAATGTCACCCTTTTCAAACAGCTGTCACATTAAAATGGCATTATTATACATTTAATTAAAACCTCATAGTGTGGAAATATACAGTTAAAGTCGGAAGTTTACATACATCTTAGCCAAATACATTTAAACTCAGTTTTTCACAATTCCTGACATTTAATCCTAGTAAAAAATCCCTGTTTTAGGTAATTTAGGATCACCAGTTTATTTTAAGAATGTGAAATGTCAGAATAATATTAGAAAGGATGATTTATTTCAGCTTTTTTTCACATTCCCAGTGGGTCAGAAGTTTACATACACTCAATTAGTATTTGGTAGCATTTCCTTTAAATTGTTTAACTTGGGTCAAATGTTTTGGGTAGCCTTCCACAAGCTTCCCACAATATGTTTGGTGAATTTTGGCACATTCCTCCTGACAGAGCTGGAGTAACTGAGTCAGGTTTGAAGGCCTCCTTGCTTGCACACACTTTTTCAGTTCTGCCCATAATTTTTCTATGGGATTGAGGTCAAGGCTTTGTGATGGCCACTCTAATACTTTGACTTTGTTGTCCTTAAGCCATTTTGCCACAACCAAGTATGCTTGGGGTCATTGTCCATTTGGAAGACCAATTTACGACCAAGCTTAACTTCCTGACTGATATCTTGAGATGAGATGTTGCTTCAATTTATCCACATAATTTTCCTACCTCATGATGCCATCTATTTTGTGAAGTGCACCAGTCCCTCCTGCAGCAAAGCACCCCCACAACATGATGCTGCCGCCCCCATGCTTCACAGTTGGGATGGTGTTCTTTAGCTTGCAAGCCTCCCCTTTTTCCTCCAAACATAACGATTGTCATTATGCCCAAACAGTTCTATTTTTGTTTAATCAGACCAGAGAACATTTCTCCAAAAAGTATGATCTTTGTCCCCATGTGCAGTTGCAAACCGTAGTCTGGCTTTTTCTGGTGATTTTGGAGCAGTGGCTTCTTCCTTGCTGAGCAGCCTTTCAGGTTATGTCGATATAATTCTCATTTTACTGTGGATATACTTTTGTACCGGTTTATATGGATATACTTTTGTACCGGTTTATATGGATATACTTTTGTACCGGTTTCCTCCAGTATCTTCACAAGGTCCTTTGCTGTTGCTCTGGGATTGATTTGCACTTTTCGCACCA